>NC_059207.1:23025546-23138046 GCF_020615455.1 Coregonus clupeaformis
AATTAACCCCATTCTATTGGGGGGTTAAACGTTATATGAATCTACCCTGAAAAGACCCCCTAAAGCTTTTCCAACATGAAACCCTCCACAGCCCCCCCCTCCCCCTAAAATAAAACAAAACAACAACACTGAAACAAACACACAAACAGTAGAAAGAAAGAAAGATACTGTATTTTTGAAAATCTTTCTCTACTTCTGTCATCTGCTGTCTGGCTTGATGCTTCCTGCGAGGCGAGCGGCAGAGAGAGAGAGAGAGAGAGAGAGAGAGAGAGAGAGAGAGAGAGAGAGAGAGAGAGAGAGAGAGAGAGAGAGAGAGAGAGAGAGAGAGAGAGAGAGAGAGAGAGAGAGAGAAAGGAGATTATGTTTAAGCTAAATGGAGCACTTACAATTTTTATTTTTTTAATCCTGGAGCTAGGCCTAATCTAATTTTATCCGCCACAATGTCATTTTTTATGCTGGCTACACATGGGATTATAGTGGTGTGTCAGTGGGCTTTGTAGGCCATAAACAGCGGAGCCAGACGAGCCAGAGGAGCATCTGTGGAGATGTGTAGTACAGTGTGTTCTGTGTGTGTGTGTGTGTTTGTGCGTGTGTGTTTGTGCGTGTGTGTGTGTGTGTGTGTGTGTTTCTGTGTGTTTGTGTTTGTGTGTGTATTTATGTGTCCGTGGGTGTGGGTGTGGGTGTGGGTGTGGGTGTGTGTGTTCAGAGACAGACAAAAGGTCATCATGGGTTTGATCTTAACACTGGGAGCTCTTATGGGGCCAAACACACACCATATATGCATAATGTGTTGTTACAGTGATCCACATCCCTATGAAGGGGACAGAAGAGGATCATGTTGTTACAGCAACGCACGCCCACCTGGCATTGAAGGCAGGCTAAAGCAAATGCTCAAATTATTCAAAAGATGTCTAATTGCATTCGAACCCAGGTCTGGTATTAGCAGGCCTATTTTTTTAATGATCCCTTCTAAAAGACAAAATAGTCCATAAACCTTGTGACCTTTATGTGACCTGTTCGCCAGGTCTGAGTTCCCGCGCAGCTCAGTTGGTAGAGCATGGCACTTGCAACGCCGGGGTTATGCGTTCGATTCCCACAAGGAACCAGGTACAACATTTTTTCAAAAAAATTAATAAACATGTATGCACTCTAAGTGGCTCTGGAGTGTCTGCTAAATGACTACAATGTCGTACCCTAACCACAACAGAAGACTCCTACCTCAGGGTTTTAATACCTACAGATTACTAAAGAGCTTTACCAGATAAAGAGTCAGCTTATAGCCATAGAGATTATATGGATTTAGACTTTCACTGGGTTTTTTTAACCCTCCTGTTGTCCTAGGGTCAAGCAGATGACAAAGACGGTAACTGTTTGTTCCTAAGCTGGGACAACACAGTGCAGCGGAAGCCACTCACACAGACAGTAATGTTAAATACAGATGCGTGGCGTGGTTGACGAGTTGACACGACATGAGATAGCCAGCCCTTGGTCCCTGGGTTAGCTGAGTTTGGACACAGCACAGAAAAACA
The DNA here is from genome assembly GCF_020615455.1 of Coregonus clupeaformis. Classification (NCBI taxonomy): domain Eukaryota; kingdom Metazoa; phylum Chordata; class Actinopteri; order Salmoniformes; family Salmonidae; genus Coregonus; species Coregonus clupeaformis. The sequence goes on from NC_059207.1 coordinate 23,027,076, forward strand.
CTATTTATTGAAAATGTTGCTGTTCTTGTGTAAATGGTGTATTTATGGGAACATTGTCTTCATCTTCGGTTCGCATCAGTAGTTAGCCGTTGGACTGCAAGTGCAAACAAATACACTCACAATGTCATAAAATCTCATAACACATTAAACATTGTAAACTCTGCATTGTAAAATCTCCATTACAGTAAAATCCCACTGCGTTCCCATCTCTGCCTCCACCAACCAACCTGCCTCGTTTTAAAACACGGCGTTGATGATATCTAGCCATAACGCTCCACTACGCAGATTTCCCCTTGAAAAACAGAGGACAGAGTACAAAACAAGTTGTTCTCTCCCACTCAAGGGGCTAGCTAGCTAATGGATGCCACCTTGCTTCTGTTGTGTGTGTGTGTGTGTATGTGTTTGTGTGCTTGTGAGTGTGTGTGTGTGTGTGCGTCCGTGGTGTGTGTGTGTGTGCGCGTCCGTGGTGTGTGTGTGTGTGTGTGTGTGTGTGTGTGTGTGTGTGTGTGTGTGTGCGTCCGTGGTGTGTGTGTGTGTGTGTGTGTGTGTGTGTGTGTGTGTGTGTGTGTGTGTGCGTCCATGGTGTGTGTGTGTGTGTGCCCATGGGGTCGTTGCAGCGGGTTAAAGGTGTTTATACAGTGATAAAACTATGTGCGGTCAGACATCACTCTGTTAGTGAGTCAATATTTAACCAGTAAGGGACGAGAAGACGGGACCAGCTGGTAGTCGGGGCAGGATGCCATTAAGCCTGCAGGTATCATAGCACCTCACTTCCTGTCACACCAAGACTTGCATTCCTCAGTCTCGCAGCATTACCAGGCCAAGGTGTGTGTGTGTGTGTGTCCAAAGTGTGTGTGTGTTTCAACGTGTGTGTGTGTGTGTGTGTGTGTGTATGTGTGTGTGTGTGTGTCCAAAGTGTGTGTGTGTTTCAACGTGTGTGTGTGTGTGTGTGTGTCAACGTGTGTGTGTGTGTGTGTCAACGTGTGTGTGTGTGTGTGTCAATGTGTGTGTGTGTCAACATGTGTGTGTGTGTGTGTGTGTGTGTTTGTGTGTGTGTGTGTGTGTGTGTCAACGTGTGTGTGTGTCAACGTGTGTGTGTGTGTGTGTGTCAACGTGTGTGTGTGTGTGTGTGTGTGTGTGTCAACGTGTGTGTGTGTGTGTGTGTGTCAACGTGTGTGTGTGCGTCAACGTGTGTGTGTGTGTGTCAACGTGTGTGTGTGTGTGTGTGTGTGTGTGTGTGTCAACGTGTGTGTGTGTGTGTGTGTGTGTGTGTGTGTGTCAACGTGTGTGTGTGTCAACGTGTGTGTGTGTGTGTGTGTGTGTGTGTGTGTGTCAACGTGTGTGTGTGTGTGTGTGTGTGTGTGTGTGTGTGTGTGTGTGTGTCACAGCATTAAAAACAATTCTGTTCTCTTCTGGTTTAACAATTATATGTTAATTCTGCACCAAAGGAGGCTGTTGAGGGGAGAATGGAATGGCATCAAACACCTGGAAACCACGTGTATGTATTTGATACCATTCCAAATATTCCGCTCCAGTTAATAACAATAAATAATAATATGGCATTTAGCAGACGCTTTTATCCATAAATCTTTACGTATGGGTGGTCCCGGGGATCGAACCCACTACCCTGGCGTTACAAGCGCCGTGCTCTACCAATTGAGCTACAGAGGACCACGAGCCCATCCTCCCAAACCATTCCACTGACTCCGCTCCAGCCATTACCACGAGCCCATCCTCCCAAATTAAGGTGTCACCAACCTCCTGTGTTCCACACAGTTTATTAGGTACACCGATCTAGTACTGGGTCGGACCCCCCCTTTGCCTCCAGAACTACCTGAATTCTTCGAGGTATGGATTTTACAAGTCGGAAACGTACCACAGGGATGTTGGTCCATGCTGATGCGATGGCATCATGCAGATTGGAGACACTTCTTCATGTTTTTAGTTTATAGAAGTGGAACCCAGTGTGGCAGCAGCCCATCCGTGACAAGGATCGACGAGCTGTGCAATCCGAGATGCCGTTCTGCACACCACTGTTGTCTGTTTGTGACCCGCCTGTTAGCTTGCATGATTCTTGCCATTCTCCTTAGACCTCTCTCATCAACGAGCTGTTTTCGACCCACAGGACTGCCGCTGACTGGATGTTTTTTTTTGTTTGTCGCACCATTCTCTGAAAACACTAGACACTGTCGTGCGTGAAAATCCCAGGAGGGCGGCCGTTTCTGAGATACTGGATCCGGCGTGCCTGGCACCGACGATCACACAACGCTCAAAGTCGCTTAGGTCACTAGTTTTTCTAACATACAATCGAACAGTAAATTAATGCCTCGATGCCTGTCTGCCTATTTTTATATAGCCACATGACTCAATGTCTGTAAATATATCCAATACTTCTACTCTCTCAGATGCAGCATATCAACTAAATAAATACAATTGTATTTGTCACATGCTTCGTAAACAACAGGTGTAGACTAACAGTGAAATGATTACTTACAGGTCCTTTTCCAACAATGGGCAACAGGATAGATAATAGACAGTAGCAGCAGTATACTGTAGGTAGGGGTAAAGTGACTAGGCAACAGGATAGATAATAGACAGTAGCAGCAGTATACTGTAGGTAGGGGTAAAGTGACTAGGCAACAGGATAGATAATAGACAGTAGCAGCAGTATACTGTAGGTAGGGGGTAAAGTGACTAGACAACAGGATAGATAATAGACAGTAGCAGCAGTATACTGTAGGTAGGGGGTAAAGTGACTAGGCAACAGGATAGATAATAGACAGTAGCAGCAGTATACTGTAGGTAGGGGTAAAGTGACTAGGCAACAGGATAGATAATAGACAGTAGCAGCAGTATACTGTAGGTAGGGGTAAAGTGACTAGACAACAGGATAGATAATAGACAGTAGCAGCAGTATACTGTAGGTAGGGGTAAAGTGACTAGGCAACAGGATAGATAATAGACAGTAGCAGCAGTATACTGTAGGTAGGGGTAAAGTGACTAGACAACAGGATAGATAATAGACAGTAGCAGCAGTATACTGTAGGTAGGGGTAAAGTGACTAGACAACAGGATAGATAATAGACAGTAGCAGCAGTATACTGTAGGTAGGGGTAAAGTGACTAGGCAACAGGATAGATAATAGACAGTAGCAGCAGTATACTGTAGGTAGGGGTAAAGGGACTAGACAACAGGATAGATAATAGACAGTAGCAGCAGTATACTGTAGGTAGGGGTAAAGTGACTAGACAACAGGATAGATAATAGACAGTAGCAGCAGTATACTGTAGGTAGGGGTAAAGTGACTAGACAACAGGATAGATAATAAACAGTAGCAGCAGTATACTGTAGGTAGGGGTAAAGTGACTAGACAACAGGATAGATAATAGACAGTAGCAGCAGTATACTGTAGGTAGGGGTAAAGGGACTAGACAACAGGATAGATAATAGACAGTAGCAGCAGTATACTGTAGGTAGGGGTAAAGTGACTAGGCAACAGGATAGATAATAGACAGTAGCAGCAGTATACTGTAGGTAGGGGTAAAGTGACTAGACAACAGGATAGATAATAGACAGTAGCAGCAGTATACTGTAGGTAGGGAGTAAAGGGACTAGACAACAGGATAGATAATAGACAGTAGCAGCAGTATACTGTAGGTAGGGGTAAAGTGACTAGGCAACAGGATAGATAATAGACAGTAGCAGCAGTATACTGTAGGTAGGGGTAAAGTGACTAGACAACAGGATAGATAATAGACAGTAGCAGCAGTATAATGTAGGTAGGGGTAAAGTGACTAGACAACAGGATAGATAATAGACAGTAGCAGCAGTATATGTGGTGAGTGTGAAAGTGTGTGTGTGTGTTTGTGTGGCATCAGTATTCATGTGTGCGTGTGGCCATATGTAGTGTGTACGTGTGTGTGTGTGTGTGTGTGTGTGTGTGTGTTGGGGTGTCAGTGTAAGTACATAGAGTGCAAGAGAGCTTGTAGTGACTTCCTTACCATTTGAACATAGCCACTGCCAAGCCTGAAGCGGGGTTGTTTTCCAACGCACACAGTCCACATTAAAAGTTCCCAAAAGCCAAGCGGCAAAAAGCACTCACGGAGTTCCATGGATATGATGCCCGAAAACATTTGGGAATGATTTTCCTTTAGATCTAACAACAATAATTATTCCGAAGAACTCAAAGTATAGATTACTTGAAATGAAAAGACCTGAAGTGTTAAGCTAGGTGGTCAAAAGGATAGATAGAACTCCTCCCACAGAAGGCCCAACTTCCTCCATTTATCCTAGAATTGCACACTTAATAATAATAATGATATAATAAGCCATTTAGCAGACGCTTTTATCCAAAGCGACTTACAGTCATGTGCGCATACATTTTTTACGTATGGGTGGTCCCGGGGATCGAACCCACTACCCTGGCGTTACCAATTGAGCTACAGAGGACCACGGTACAATTCATTGGCGAGAGGGGGAGCCATATTCTAAGAGACGCCAATAAAAATAATATACAGTGGGGGAAAAAAGTATTTAGTCAGCCACCAATTGTGCACGTTCTCCCACTTAAAAAGATGAGAGAGGCCTGTAATTGTCATCATAGGTACACGCCAACTATGACAGACAAATTGAGGAAAAAAAATCCAGAAAATCACATTGTAGGATTTTTAATGAATTTATTTGCAAATTATGGTGGAAAATAAGTATTTGGTCACCTACAAACAAGCAAGATTTCTGGCTCTCACAGACCTGTAACTTCTTCTTTAAGAGGCTCCTCTGTCCTCCACTCGGTACCTGTATTAATGGCACCTGTTTGAACTTGTTATCAGTATAAAAGACACCTGTCCACAACCTCAAACAGTCACACTCCAAACTCCACTATGGCCAAGACCAAAGAGCTGTCAAAGGACACCAGAAACAAAATTGTAGACCTGCACCAGGCTGGGAAGACTGAATCTGCAATAGGTAAGCAGCTTGGTTTGAAGAAATCAACTGTGGGAGCAATTATTAGGAAATGGAAGACATACAAGACCACTGATAATCTCCCTCGATCTGGGGCTCCACGCAAGATCTCACCCCGTGGGGGTCAAAATGATCACAAGAACGGTGAGCAAAAATCCCAGAACCACACGGGGGGACCTAGTGAATGACCTGCAGAGAGCTGGGACCAAAGTAACAAAGCCTACCATCAGTAACACACTACGCCGCCAGGGACTCAAATCCTGCAGTGCCAGACGTGTCCCCCTGCTTAAGCCAGTACATGTCCAGGCCCGTCTGAAGTTTGCTAGAGTGCATTTGGATGATCCAGAAGAGGATTGGGAGAATGTCATATGGTCAGATGAAACCAAAATATAACTTTTTGGTAAAAACTCAACTCGTCGTGTTTGGAGGACAAAGAATGCTGAGTTGCATCCAAAGAACACCATACATACTGTGAAGCATGGGGGTGGAAACATCATGCTTTGGGGCTGTTTTTCTGCAAAGGGACCAGGACGACTGATCCGTGTAAAGGAAAGAATGAATGGGGCCATGTATCGTGAGATTTTGAGTGAAAACCTCCTTCCATCAGCAAGGGCATTGAAGATGAAACGTTGCTGGGTCTTTCAGCATGACAATGATCCCAAACACACCGCCCGGGCAACGAAGGAGTGGCTTGGTAAGAAGCATTTCAAGGTCCTGGAGTGGCCTAGCCAGTCTCCAGATCTCAACCCCATAGAACATTTTTGGAGGGAGTTGAAAGTCCGTGTTGCCCAGCGACAGCCCCAAAACATCACTGCGATCTAGAGGAGATCTGCATGGAGGAATGGGCCAAAATACCAGCAACAGTGTGTGAAAACCTTGTGAAGACTTACAGAAAACATTTGACCTGTGTCATTGCCAACAAAGGGTATATAACAAAGTATTGAGAAACTTTTGTTATTGACCAAATACTTTTTTTCCACATAATTTGCAAATAAATTCATCAAAAATCCTACAATGTGATTTTCTGGAAAAAAAAATCTCATTTTGTCTGTACACATCAATACCTATGATGAAAATCACAGGCCTCTCTCATCTTTTTAAGTGGGAGAACTTGCACAATTGGTGGCTGACTAAATACTTTTTTTCCCCACTGTACACTGAACAAAAATATAAACGCGACATGTAAAGTGTTGGTCATGAGCTGAAATATAAGATCCCAGAAATGTTCCATAAGCGCCAAAAACCTTATTTCTCTCAATTTTGTGCACACATTTTTTACTTCCCTGTTAGTGAGCATTTCTCCTTCGCCAAGATAATCCATCCACCTGACAGGTGTGGCATATCAAGAATTTGATTAAACAGCATGATCATTACACAGGTGCACCTTGTGCTTGGGACAATAAAAGGCCACTCTAAAATGTGCAGTTTTGTCACACAACACAATGCCACAGATGTCTCAAGTTTTGAGGGTGTGTGCAATTGGCATGCTGACTGTAGGAATGTCCACCATGGCGTTGTGTGGGCGAGCAGTTTGTTGATGTCAACGTTGTGAACAGAGTTCCCGATGATGGCGGTGGAGTTATGGTATGGGCAGGCATAAGCTACGGACAACAAACACAATTGCATTGTATCAATGCACAGAGATACCGTGACGAGATCCTGAGGCCCATTGTTGCGCCATTCATCCGCCGCCATCACCTCATGTTTCAACATGATAATGCACGGCCCCATGTCGCGAGGATCTGTACACAATTCCTGGAAGCTGAAAATGGCCTGCATACTCACAAGACATGTCACCCATTGAGCATGTTTGGGATGCTCTGGATCGTCTTGTACGACAGCGTGTTCCAGTTCCTGCCAATATCCAGCAACTTCGCACGGCCGTTGAAGAGGAGTGGGACAACATTCCACAGGCTACAGTCAACAGGTTGATCAACTCTATGCGAAGGAGACGTGTCGCGCTGCATGAGGCAAATGGTGGTCACACCAGATACTGACTGGTTTTCTGATCCATTCCCCTACCTTTTTTTAAAGGTGTCTGTGTCCAACAGATGCATATCTGTATTCCCAGTCATGTGAAATCCATAGATTACGACCTAATGAATTCATTTAATTTCACAGATTTCCTTATATGAACTGTAACTCAGTAAAATCTTTGAAATTGTTGCATGTTGAGTTTATACTTTGTATTGACGACAAGCGGACAGCCACCGGACCCCGGGTCCCCGGTATCGTCTCAGGCAGAAGGTATGGCTGTCCACCCGAGATCTGCCCCACCGGGTGGAGTCCCGCAAACTTTCCCCCTGGATTATCGGCCCTTTCCCCATCTCCAAGATCATTAGCCCCTCTGCTATTCGTCTTCTGTTGCCCCGTACCCTCCGTATACATCCCACTTTTCATGTGTCTAGGATCAAACCCATGTCTCACAGCCCTTTGTCTCCTGTTTCCAGGTGTCGCCCATCTTCCCCATTATCCCCAGTGTATTTATACCTGTGTTCTCTGTTTGTCTGTTGCCAGTTCATTTAGTTTCATTCTGCCTACCAGCATTTTTCCCCTTGCTCCTGTCTTTTCTAAAGTTCCTGTTTTCTAGTTTTCCCGGTTTTGACCATTCTGCCTGCCGTGACCCTGAGCCTGCCTGCCGTTCTGTACCTTTTGCACTCTGATCTGGATTACTGACCTCTGCCTGCCCTTGACCTGTCGTTTGCCTGCCCCCTTTTACTCCGTTTCCAGAAATATGAAAGAGGTATAATATGGTATGATGCGATATTTCCCCAGAAGCAATAACAGTGATCAGAATAATTTTTTTTTAAGGAGATTGCAATTCCCATAAACATCCTATTTTTGAAACAGCCACACTCTAAGACACACACACGTCCAAGAGGGGAGATGCCACACGGCAATGCTCCAACGCCCAATAACAGTTTGAGGAAATTGAAAGGTAAATCTGTTACTGTGTGTGGTTTGTATTCACAGGGCCGTGTGGCAGGTAGTGACAAAATAAAATGACTCTTTCTGCCTGACAACACAAACCTGCTCATATCGGCAAGTGACAAAAAAATAAATAAAGAACTTGCCCGAAAGTGGGATGTGCGCACGTACACACACACACACACACACACACACACACACACACACACACACACACACACACACACACACACACACACACACACACACACACACACACACGTAGCTTTCCAACCGTGTCATCTCGGGCATGGTGGGGTCACTTTATTATAAAATGTAAAAATCCAGTCAGTTTTATTTAATCAGCTGAAAGGGCAAAGCATTTCCACATCATTAATCAAGTGCTCTCTCTCCCAGGGGGTTCAGCCTGCTCCGTGCACCATGAACACACACGCACACGCGCGCACGCACACACGCAAGCTCACACAATACACCAGTCATTACGGGGGAAAGGAGGAATGGTCTGAGTCTCACAAAGAGAGCCAATGGTTTCCCAACAGGGAATTTCATTTGAATTTGCCACTCCCCACAGGAAGCGTAATTTGAATTGAATTGTAATGAAAGGAAGTAGAATTTCATTCGACGAATTAAATAAGATGTAAATGGTTAGTTTAATCTACACATCATTATACACTCAATACATATACTCTATTCCTCAGCTCCATCAGGTCTGGTTCTGTTTCATCTCTATTCCTCAGCCCCATCAGGTCTGGTTCTGTTTCATCTCTTTTCCTCAGCTCCATCAGGTCTGGTTCTGTTTCATCTCTATTCCTCAGCCCCATCAGGTCTGGTTCTGTTTCATCTCTATTCCTCAGCCCCATCAGGTCTGGTTCTGTTTCATCTCTTTTCCTCAGCCCCATCAGGTCTGGTTCTGTTTCATCTCTATTCCTCAGCTCCATCAGGTCTGGTTCTGTTTCATCTCTATTCCTCAGCCCCATCAGGTCTGGTTCTGTTTCATCTCTATTCCTCAGCTCCATCAGGTCTGGTTCTGTTTCATCTCTATTCCTCAGCCCCATCAGGTCTGGTTCTGTTTCATCTCTATTCCTCAGCCCCATCAGGTCTGGTTCTGTTTCATCTCTATTCCTCAGCCCCATCAGGTCTGGTTCTGTTTCATCTCTATTCCTCCGCCCCATCAGGTCTGGTTCTGTTTCATCTCTATTCCTCAGCCCCATCAGGTCTGGTTCTGTTTCATCTCTATTCATCAGCCCCATCAGGTCTGGTTCTGTTTAATCTCTATTCCTCAGCCCCATCGGGTCTGGTTCTGTTTCATCTCTATTCCTCAGCCCCATCAGGTCTGGTTCTGTTTCATCTCTATTCCTCAGCCCCATCAGTGGCAGGTCTGGTTCTGTTTCATCTCTATTCCTCAGCTCCATCAGGTCTGGTTCTGTTTCATCTCTATTCCTCAGCCCCATCAGGTCTGGTTCTGTTTCATCTCTATTCCTCAGCCCCATCAGGTCTGGTTCTGTTTCATCTCTATTCCTCAGCCCCATCAGGTCTGGTTCTGTTTCATCTCTATTCCTCAGCCCCATCAGTGGCAGGTCTGGTTCTGTTTAATCTCTATTCCTCAGCTCCATCAGGTCTGGTTCTGTTTCATCTCTATTCCTCCGCCCCATCAGGTCTGGTTCTGTTTCATCTCTATTCCTCAGCCCCATCAGGTCTGGTTCTGTTTCATCTCTATTCATCAGCCCCATCAGGTCTGGTTCTGTTTCATCTCTATTCCTCAGCTCCATCAGTGGCAGGTCTTGCCATTCAAGACTAGGGAGGAAACATTGTTTTTTTTTATGAGCACGGCATTATTTATATTACAGCATATTGGATGGCTATCATTCATATTCCCTTCACCCAGCTCAATGTAACATTGATAGGTTTAGGCTACTACATGATGTTAAAATTTGCCCCATGTGGCTCAGTTGGTAGAGCATGGTGCTTGCAACGCCAGGGTTGTGGGTTCGATTCCCATGGGGGACCAGTATGAAAAAAAGTATGAAAATGTATGCACTCACTACTGTAAGTGGCTCTGGATAAGAGCATCTGCTAAATGTCTAAAATGTACATAATACCCATCATGAGGTCGCTACAACCTAGCCAACAAAGGAACGTTTATAATGTAGGCGGTCGAGAGACAAATTGGAGTGATCAAGGTGACAGACCGTGACACATTCAATACCGCCTCTCACACTCTTGCCTGCACCTCAACTAGCCGGTGCCCCCGCACATTGACTCTGCACCGGTACCCCCCCTGTATATATAGCCTCCCTACTGTTATTTTATTTTACTTCTGCTTTTTTGTTGTTGTTTTATTTTACATTTTTATTACAAATAAATGCACTGTTGGTTAAGGGATGTAAGTAAGCATTTCACTGTAATGTCTACACCTGTTGTATTCGGCGCATGTGGCCAATAACATTTGATTTGATTTGATTTGATCTAGCTGATCTGGGTGTAATCATTAGTCCAAACATTTGCAAAACCTTTGCTACTAAAACGAGAGTTTCTATTGAACAAATTCAGGTAGGTCCCTCCCAGTTTTATTCTGTTTGCTTCTGTTTAAGAAACGTTTTGTAACAGAATTGGCAGAATGAATACACCCCTGATCATCCACACACACAGTTCACTTTCATAGCAGCCACATACAAACAGCATCCTCACTTTGCTCGTGGTATAATTCCTTCTCGCGCTCTACGCGCTCTCCTCGTCTCACCTTTTCCCTTCTCTTGTGTACTTCAGTGCACAACACAAGAGCTGTCTGTGACCAGGCGCAAAAATCCTCTCCAAGCCAAACCTTCGTAACCGCTAACCGCTACACAGCCTACGTCGTGGTCACCATAGTAACATTATAGTCAACAAACTAGAGCTAACGCGTTAGTAAACCCACAATCCAATCCCATGTGTACAATCACACTGTACAGTGTACAGCAAGCAGTTTAGCAGTTACCCTGGTATCAATACATTTATAAAACTAAAAAACGAACCTTGACTTGGAAGAGTTGCAGTGTTGTATAGCTTTATTTTTGGTCATTTCGTTCCCCATTTGCTTTTGCAGAGGCAGCAGCTACTCTTCCTGGGTTCCACAAAAAAACACAAAACCTGACAAGTAACAAAACACTGATAGACTGATGGACAAGGACAGTCACACACATTTAAAATACAGTGATACACAAACAATACAACTAAAAACATTTACTAAAATGTAAATGTAAAAACAATACAAAAAAATGCAGCTAAAAAAAATACATGTGTCTCTGTGTGTCTGTGTGTTAGAGTGTGTCTGTGTTAAAGCTGTGGCCTAACACAAATTTCGTCAGTCGGTGATTGTCAAGCAAATAACAGTCGGTCTCACGGTACTTGACCGTTAATTAACATAAACACATTTAGCATCTCCTGGCTTCCACACATAGCCTACATGCCACTGATGCAGACCTTTGGAACATCTACATTTTTAAAAAGTCTAATAAATCAATGTAATATAGCCTACACCATCACAATAAATCCATTATTTATTTTAGACAGGTCTAAAGAAACATGACATGAAGAAAATGTAGTCTATTTCAGACTAACAGAATAGCGTACTCTGAGTTGTCCTTATGTTAGGTCCTGATCTGGCTATGCCATATGGCTGTGGGCTACACTAGTTAATTTAGCAGACAAGATTTGCTTAGAATTCCGTGGCATTATTTTATATTATTTTATAGTATGAAGAAAACAACTGAACAAAGCTGATTAAAATAGAAAGGATATTTTCACCAAACAATTTGAGGGGCAGCCGCACATGCGGCTATTCTGTTGAGCGGTTAACAAAGAAATAGCTATTCCTATATGCTTAATTTAGAGTTATTAATGTAAATGTAGTTGTTCTACAAACGTTGGGCTATGTGTTTGGATTTTTTATACATTGTAAGGCTGCATGATGCGACTCTAATGAGGATTTGAAAGAAGTCACATGAAAGGCATGAGGTCTGCTTTGTTTTTTTGCGCAGGCTTTACACACTTCATCAGTCTCTCATTCACAATTTGACAAGCACTTGATAATGCCTGGAATTCCCCGGCGGCATCCCCTTTGTGTGGCCATAATGCACCTTAAAAAAATCTATGCCTTTTGCGGCCAGTGGCCATTGTGCCCTTGGCCCGGAGTGCTGCGTTGTGCCCTTCTCTCTGAGTGCTGCCTGCTCCGAAGCACCTCTCACTCACATGTCTCTCCATCATGTGATCGGGTCTTTCTCACAGGTTACAAGTGAAGACAGACACATCGGAGACGCAACTGTGCGCGTCCTTATCAAATTCTGAGGTGCATATTGAAGATATTGGAAGAACTGTCCACATTTTACTTTTCGTCAGCCAACAAGATGAGTAGGCCTAACGAACAGCAAAAGCACTAGCCTATGTCAATCTATTATCTATCCCCCATAATACGAAAGTTGACCTATTCCGTGTGAGAAATAAATATTCCAAACATAGTCTGAGACAGTTGTGGGATGCGATAGATCCCAAAATAATATAACCACTAGCATCAAAAATTATTTTTTACGCATTGAGGCTGAATCAATAATCAGAATATTTACCTTAAAATGTTGATAAACTATTAGGCTATTTCTTCACTTATAAGAACTGTGCACAGGGCTATAAAGTGTGAATGTTCCATTAGCGGGAAAACACCATTATCAAAAGTGACCGCAAATGTGATTATGCATGTAATGCTTTTATTGTAAAGGTCAATTTTTATGGTGAAAATTACCTTCCACAAACTTGAAACTCACGCGCTGCTTATGTATGCCAGTTAGGCTCTACACCCCTTGTAAACCGAATTAATGTGCTTGATTTTAATAAGTTATTTGGCCACTTTAGTTGTGATACGAACCTTATCAAAACATATAGGCCTATGGGCTAGGCTTTGTTTCTTGCCTTACACTGGGCATTATTCACAGGTGATAATATATAATTCACAAGTGAAAGGCTAATATTGTCACCATCAGACTATTCTTGATTTAATCTTGTTTTTACAAATACTAAATAATATATGTGTGAAATTTGTTTTGATTTAGAATAGACCATTATCATGCACCTGTCTCAAAACATGGGCAGGGGAAAAATACATTTAATCTATGCACTTAAATAGCGAATGGAGGATGCTTTTCACGTGGTTCATTTTCATGCCAGCCAGGTAGGCTATACTCCTGTTGTAAAGAGAAGCAATGTGCTTAATATTAGGAAAGTTGAGAAATAAATATAGTAGGCCTGGCCTATAGAAAGCTGATGGGATCCTCCTCTTTTTAATAGAGGCCATCACTCTGTTTTCTCAAGCAATTGTGACCGACCGGCTCAAATCGGTCTTATGTAGTAAATTTGAAATTGTGTTTTTTACATTGGATAAAAGTAGAGACTCAGAGCTACAAAATGGTATATCATACACTAGAGTTGAGGAACAGTGGGAAAGTAATTTTGCTTTGAAATTTGATAAACTTCTAAACTCACTTTTGAGAAAAGAAGCACCCAAGAAGCACCCAGAAGTCAAGCACCCAAGCTAACATGCTAGCTACTTCCAGACAGAACAGCTCACTGAACATTACTCGCCCTAGCAGAGCTGGTTAGGCTGTTATGTTATCCAGAGCGTTGGTGACTGCAACTGTGCTGTCAGATTGTCCGTTCATAAATTCAAAAGGTGTCGCTCTCGGAGCGTTCAGAGCGCACACCGGACGCTCTGGCCGATGAGTAGGGTTGATCCAAACGTTCTGACCTCACAACGGCAGTCAAGCACCCAAGCTAACTGGCTACCATTGGCTAGCTTGCTAGCTACTTCCAGACACATAATGAGAGAACACCCCACTCTGACCATTTTACTCACCCTAGCTGAGCTGGTTAGGCTGTTTTCATGTTATCCAGAGCGTTGGTGACTGTAACTATGCTGCTGGCAACAATTTAACTATGCTTTTTTGACTACGTTTACTGACACCGGCAATATTCAACGGGTGTTGAGCGTTCGTAAATTAATCAGTTATTCTATGCTCTGGCACACTCAGACGAGAGTGCTCTGAAATCGGAGTAGATAACCAGACTGAATTTACGAACGCACTCGAAATGGTTACTTGCATTGTGGAGTATTTTGTTAAGACATGTAGCTAGCTAGCTAGCTAAACAATGATCATAATTACAACTTATGACGTTACTACCCTGCATGAATCTGCAGGTAGCTAACCAACCAGGTTCAATGTTAGCTAGCTAACATTAGGCTATAGCTAGCCAAGCAAATCACTCTTTCTGTCAAAATTAGAAACGTGTAATATCTGAAAATGTAGCTAGCTAGACTATCTTACCCGTATACATCATTCATGGATCAACGCGTCTCCTGTCGGATGCCATGGTTGCCCTTAGTTTGAAGATGTAATCCGGAGACAGGTGTTTTTTCCATCTCCTTAGCTATCATACTCGAATTCCAATGATTTCAAAACTCGGTCCTCCAGAAAGTGGAGAGCAACACTTATGCAGTTTTAATACACAATACATTTTTTAAAAGCAGCGTTAGACAGGATTACCTAGACATACTGACCAGCTCAAATAGACAGATGCGTGCTATATGGCAGACCAATCCAAACTCATCACTCGGCATGTCCAGCCCACTCATTATCTCAGCCAATCATGGCTAGCAGGAAGGTTGCTGTCTTTTTATGTGGCTAAACCAACTAGGCTCGTACTTTAACAATTTTATTCGTATTTACAGATGGCATACAAGTTTGTTGTTAAGGCACAAAAAAATATGTTTACGTTCAAACGGCTCTCCTGTGAAGTAGTGACCTGTGACATTCACCTAGTTTCCTGAAACAGGTCACAATTGCATAGCCAATAGAAATGTTGCACAACATGAGCTCATGGGCTCTCATTAAGTGTTAGATTAGATTTCCGATTACATTTGCATTGATGTCAGAGTGATTAGAGGGACAATAGAGTGCTGAGTACCAGGCAGTTAGCTAGTTTGGTAGGATACTAATGACCATCAGCAGCATCAGAGCTTGGAGAAGCCTAATTTCCATGACTAAACCGTCACGTGGAATTTGACTGCCTTCATCACCGCCGGTGTGGCAGTAATACGGTCACCGCAACAGCCCTAGTCTGTGTGTTAGAGTGTGTCTGTGTGTGCGTGTGTTTGTGTGTGTCTCTGCCATTCCAAGAGAATGTTTAACTCGTAAAGGTAATTTTGCTTTTTGCTTGAGTAATTGGAGATGGAAGTTCCATGCGATCATGGCTCTGTATAAAACTGTGCATTGCTGTGAATACGTTCTGGACTTTGGGACTGTGAAGAGACCCCAGGTGGAATGTTTTTTGGGGTATGTACAGTGCCTTGCAAAAGTATTCATCCCCCTTGGCATTGTTCCTATTTTGTTGCATTACAACCTGTAATTTAAATTGATTTTATTTGGATTTCATATAATGGACATGCACAACATAGTCCAAATTGGTGAATTGAAAAAACAACAACAAATTGTTTCAAATAATTATAAAAAACAAATAACGGAAAAGTGGTGCGTGCATATGTATTCACCCCCTTTGCTATGAAGCCCCTAAATAAGATCTGGTGCAACCAATTACCTTCAGAAGTCACACAATTAGTTAAATAAAGTCCACCTGTGTGCAATCTAAGTGTCACATGATCTGTCACATGATCTCAGTATATATACACCTGTTCTGAAAGGCCCCAGAGTCTGCAACACCACTAAGCAAGGGGCATCACCAAGTAAGCGGCACAATGAAGACCAAGGAGCTCTCCAAACAGGTCAGGGACAAAGTTGTGGAGAAGTACAGATCAGAGTTGGGTTATAAAAAAAAAATCAGAAACTTTGAACATCCCACGGAGCACCATTAAATCCATTATTAAAAAATGGAAAGAATATGGCACAACACAAATCTGCCAAGAGAGGGCCGCCCATCACAACTCACGGACCAGGAAAGGAGGGCATTAATCAGAGAGGCAACAAAGAGACCAAAGATAACCCTGGAGGAGCTGCAAAGATCCACAGCGGAGATTGGAGTATCTGTCCATAGGACCACTTTAAGCTGTACACTCCGCAGAGCTGGGCTTTACGGAAGATTGGCCAGAAAAAAGCCATTGCTTAAAGAAAAAAATAAGCAAACACGTTTGGTGTTCGCCAAAAGACATGTGGGAGACTCCCCAAACATATGGAAGAAGGTACTCTGGTCAGATGAGACTTCAATTGAGCTTTTTGGCCATCAAGGAAAATGCTATGTCTGGCGCAAACCCAACACCTCTCATCACCCCGAGAACACCATCCCCACAGTGAAGCATGGTGGTGGCAGCATCATGCTGTGGGGATGTTTTTCCATCGGCAGGGACTGGGAAACTGGTCTGAATTGAAGGAATGAAGGATGGCGCTAAATACAGGGAAATTCTTGAGGGAAACCTGTTTCAGTCTTCCGGAGATTTGAGACTGGGACGGAAGTTCACCTTCCAGCAGGAAATTGACCCTAAGCATACTGCTAAAGCAACACTTGAGTGGTTTAAGGGGAAACATTTAAATGTATTGGAATGGCCTAGTCAAAGCCCAGACCTCAATCCAATTGAGAATCTGTGGTATGACTTAAAGATTGCTGTACACCAGCGGAACCCATCCAACTTGAAGGAGCTGGAGCAGTTTTGCCTTGTAGAATGGGCAAAAATCCCAGTGGCTAGATGTGCCAAGCTTATAGAGACATACCCCAAGAGACTTGCAGCTGTAATTGCTGCAAAAGGTGGCTCTACAAAGTATTGACTTTGGGGGGGGGGGGTGAATAGTTATGTTCTCTGTTTTTTTTTCTTATTTCTTGTTTGTTTCACACAAAAAAATATTTGGATCTTCAAAGTGGTAGGCATGTTGTGTAAATCAAATGATACAAACCCCCCGAAAATCAATTTTAATTCCAGGTTGTAAGGCAACAAAATAGGAAAAATGCCAAGGGGGGTGAATACTTTCGCAAGCCACTGTATGGGTGTCTGAGCTGAATGTGATTATGAAAACAATCTGGAATTTTCGTCACAGTAATATTTAGCATAAAAACTAGAAGAGAAGCAGTTAATCTCCCATCAACCCCGAACCAGGAAAGACTGGCATGCATGTTGTTGAAGTTAGTTCTGTATGTGCAGCTAAGGGCAAGGCGTCCTGCTCTGTTTTGAACCAGCTGCAGCTTTGCTAGGTCTTTCTTTGCTGCACTTGACCATATTTCCGGACAGTAATCAAGACAGGGACAAGATCAGAACCTGAACAACTAGTACAGTTGATTATTGTGTTAAAAATGCAGAACATATTTTTATAACAGACATACCCCTCCCCATCTTCACAACAACTTTGTCGATATGACTTGACCATGATAACTGACTATCCAATGTCATATGTAGAAGTTTACATTCTTCAGCTTGATCAATGGTCACACACTTTACTCCAGTTGAGGTTTAGGTCTAAAATAATGTTTTGAACCAAATGCAATGCTTTAAGTTTTAGATGTATTTTAATGCCAGTTTATTATTAATCACCAATGCTGAAACTGACTGTAACTCCTTATTTAGAATTTCAGTAATTTGAGGCAAGCAACACTGAACCATGTGTGAGAGCACCAGCTGTTCCGGACAACTGTATCGTCACGCTCTCCGTAGCCGATGTGAGTAAGACCTTCAAACAGGTCAACATTCACAAGGCTGCAGGTCCAGATGGATTACCAGGATGCGTACTCCGAGCATGCGCTGACCAGCTGGCAAGGGTCTTCACTGACATTTTTAACCTCTCTCTGACCCAGTCTGTAAAACCTACATGTTTCAAGCAAACCACCATAGTCCCTGTGCGTAAGAATTCCAAGGTAACCTGTCCCGTAGCACTCAGCTCTGTAGCCATGAAATGCTTTGAAAGGCTGGTCATGGCTTACATCAACACCATCATCCCATCAATTAATCATGAATCTAACAGTTCTCACAGTTAGTTTCTTAGAAGGTGCATGCTTGTCAACAATTGCCATGAATAATTCTACAAATACTTCCAGTGCTGCATCTGGATTCATGTTGTCATACACATCAGACCAACATACATTTTTTACATCTTCAACAAAAGATTCATGAGAAAACATTTTGTATGATCTCTGACCTTTGGCACTTTGGCCATCCTTATAGCCAGAATGTTATTGTCATGGAAACTGATATTGCTTTGGAGCAAAGCTCTGCAGCATTAGTGAAGATAGGATCAATACAAGTGGATTTTACAGATCCAACACTATTCGTATACACTCTAGTTGGTTGAGTTATACCTGGGTCATGTTACAGGCATTAGTCAAAAGTTAGAAGCTTCTTCTTGACAGGACAGCCAGTTGCTAACCAGTCAATGTTCAGGTCACCCAGAAAATAGACCTCTCTTAACACCAAACACATTATCAAACATTGCACACATACAGTGGGGAAAACAAGTATTTAGTCAGCCACCAATTGTGCAAGTTCTCCCACTTAAAAAGATGAGAGAGGCCTGTATATGAATGTTATCCGATGTTAGCAAGTTATTGACTTAATGAACCTTATTTCTAAGGCTACATATATTAAAAGGTGCCGGAGAAGATGGCTGCCGTTTCACAGCCCTCTAAGCAATTTTACTATTATGTGTGTTGTTTTGCGTTATTTGTAATTGATTCTGTACATAATGTTTCTGCCACTGTCTCTTATGACCAAAAACAACTTCTGGATATCAGGACAGCGATTACTCATCTCGTATTGGACGAAGATTTTTTCTTCAAGGAGTTGGACGCGAAGGATATTCTACAGACACCCGACAAGGCTCAAATCCCTGTCATTCGCATGAGAAAGAGACAGAGACATCGTAGACGTAGGTCGGGGTGCCTTGTAAGGATTTTTTATTTTTTATTTCACCTTTATTTAACCAGGTAAACCAGTTGAGAACAAGTTCTCATTTACAACTGCGACCTGGCCAAGATAAAGCAAAGCAGTGCGATAAAAACAACAACACAGAGTTACATATAGGGTAAAACAAAACAAAGTCAAAAATACAACAGAAATACATATAATATACAGTGTGTGCAAATTTAGCAAGTTATGGAGGTAAGGCAATAAAATAGGCTATAGTGCAAAATAATTACAATTAGTATTAACACTGGAATGATAGATGTGCAAGAGATTATGTGCAAATAGAGATACTGGGGTACAAATGAGCAAAATAAATAACAATATAGGGATGAGGTAGTTGGGCGGGCTAATTTCAGATGGGCTGTGTACAGGTGCAGTGATCGGTAAGGTGCTCTGACAACTGATGCTTAAAGTTAGTGAGGGAGATAAGTGTCTCCAGCTTCAGAGATTTTTGCAATTTGTTCCAGTCATTGGCAGCAGAGAACTGGAAGGAATTGCGGCCAAAGGAGGTGTTGGCTTTGGGGATGACCAGTGAGATATACCCGCTGGAGCGCAGACTACGGGTGGGTGTTGCTATGGTGACCAATGAGCTAAGATAAGGCGGGAATTTGCCTAGCAGTGATTTATAGATGGCCTGGAGCCAGTGGGTTTGGCGACGAATATGTAGTGAGGACCAGCCAACAAGAGCGTACAGGTCACAGTGGTGGGTAATATATGGGGCTTTGGAGACAAAACGGATGGCACTGTGATAGACTACATCCAATTTGCTGAGTAGAGTGTTGGAGGCTATTTTGTAAATGACATCGCCGAAGTCAAGGATCGGTAGGATAGTCAGTTTTACGAGGGCATGTTTGGCAGCATGAGTGAAGGAGGCTTTGTTGCGAAATAGGAAACCGATTCTAGATTTAACTTTGGATTGGAGATTCTTAATGTGAGTCTGGAAGGAGAGTTTACAGTCTAACCAGACACCTAGATATTTGTAGTTGTCCACATACTCTAGGTCAGACCCGCGAGAGTAGTGATTCTAGTCGGGTGGGCGGGTGCAAGCAGCGTTCGGTTGAAGAGCATGCATTTAGTTTTACTAGTGTTTAAGAGCAGTTGGAGGCTACTGAAGGAGTGTTGTATGGAATTGAAGCTCGTTTGGAGGTTTGTTAACACAGTGTCCAATGAAGGGCCAGATGTATACAAAATGGTGTCGTCTGCGTAGAGGTGGATCTGAGAGTCACCAGCAGCAAGAGCGACGTCATTGATATACACAGAGAAAAGAGTCGGCCCAAGAATTGAACCCTGTGGCACCCCCATAGAGACTGCCATAGGTCCAAACTGCCTCTTCCATCAATCCTATTAGCCAACGTTCAATCATTTGGAAATAAATTGGACGACCTAAGATTATGGTTATCCTACCAATAGGACATTAAAAACTGTAATATCTTATGTTTCACCGAGTCATGGCTGAACGATAACATGGATAACATACAGCTGGCGGGATATACGCTACATCGGCAGGATAGAACGGCTGACTCCGGTAAGACAAGGGGTGGCGGTCTGTGTATATTTGTAAACAGCTGGTGCATAAAATCTAATACTAAGGAAGTCTCGAGGTTTTGCTCGCCTGAGGTAGTGTATCTCATGATAAGCTGTAGACCACACTATTTACCAAGAGAGTTTTCATCTATATTCTTCGTAGCTGTCTATTTACCACCACAAACCGATGCTGTCACTAAGATTGCACTCAATGAGCTGTATAAGGCCATAAGTAAACAGGAAAACGCTCATCCAGAGGCAGCGCTCCTAGTGGCCGGGGACTTTAATGCAGGGAAACTTCAATCCGTTCTACCTAATTTCTACCAGCATGTTAAATGTGCAACAAGAGGGAAAAAAAACTCTAGACCACCTTTACTCCACACACAGAGACACGTAAAAAGCTCTCCCTCGCCCTCTATTTGGCAAATCTGACCATAACTCTGTCCTCCTGATTCTTGCTTATAAGCAAAAACTAAAGCTGGAAGCACCAATGATTCGGTTAATAAAAAAGTGGTCAGATGACGCAGATGCTAAGCTACAGGACTGTTTTGCTAGCACAGACTGGAATATGTTCTGAGATTCTTCTGATAGCATTGATGAGTACACCACATCAGTCACTGGCTTCATCAGTAAGTGCATCGATGACGTCGTCCCCAAAGTAACCGTACGTACATACCCCAACCAGAATCCATGGATTACAGGCAACATCCGCTCTGAGCTAAAGGGTAGAGCTGCAGCTTTCAAGGAGTGGGACTCTAACCCGGTTGCCTTTAAGAAATCCCGCTATGCCGTCCGATGAACCATCAAACAGGCAAAGAGTCAAGAAAGGACTAAGATTGAATCGTACCACACCGGCTCTGATGCTCGTCGGATGTGGCAGGGCTTGAAAACTATTACAGACTACAAAGGGAAGCACAGCCGCGAGCTGCCCAGTGACACAAGCCTACCAGACGAGCTAAATCACTTCTATGCTGGCTTTGTGGCAAGCAACACTGAAGCATGCATGAGAGCATCAGCTGTTCTGGATGATTACGCTCTCCGTAGCCGATGTGAGTAAGACTTTTAAGCAGGTCAACATTCACAAGGTCGCAGGGCCAGACGGATTACCAGGACGTGTACTCTGAGCATGCACTGACCAACTGGCAAGTGTCTTCACTGACATTTTCAACATGTCCCTGACTGAGTCTGAATACCAACATGTTTCAAGCTGACGACCGTAGTCCCTGTGCCCAAGAACACTAAGATAACCTGCCTAAATGACTACCGACTCGTAGCACTCACGTCTGTAGCCATGAAGTGCTTTGAAAGGCTGGTCATGGCTCACATCAACACCATCATCCCGGAAACCCTAGACCCACTCCAATTCACATACCGCCCCAACAGATCCACAGATGATGCAATCTCTATTGCACGCCACACTGCCCTTTCCCACCTGGACAAGAGGAACACCTATGTGAGAATGCTATTAATTGACTACAGCTCAGTGTTCAACACCATAGTGCGGGACTAAACATCTCCCTCTGCGACAGGATCCTGGACTTCCTGACAGGCAGCACCGAGGTGGTAAGGGTAGGCAACAACACATCTGCCACGCTGATCCTCAACACGGGGGCTCCTCAGGGGTGCGTGCTCAGTCCCCTCCTGTACTCCCTGTTCACCCATTACTGCATGGCCAGGCACGACTCCAACACCATCATTAAGTTTGCTGACGACACAACAGTGGTAGGCCTGATCACCGACAATTATGATACAGCGTATAGGGAGGAGGTCAGAGACCTGTCCATGTGATGCCTCAACGTGATCAAGACAAAGGAGATGATTGTGGACTACAGGAAAAAAAAGAGGACTGAGCACACCCCCATTCTCATCGACGGGGCTGTAGTGGATTAGGTTGAAAGTTTCAAGTTCCTTGGTGTCCACATCACCAACATCATGGTCCAAACACACCAAGACATACGAGAAGAGGGCACGACAAAGCCTATTCCCCCTCAGGAGACTGAAAATATTTGGCATGGGTCCTCAGATCCTCAAAAGGTCCTGACTGGTTGCATCACCGCCTGGTATGGCAACTGCTCGGCCTCAGACCGCAAGACTCTACAGAGGGTAGTGCGTACGGCCCAGTACATCACTGGGGCCAAGCTTCCTGCCATCCAGGACCTCTATACCAGGCGGTGTCAGAGGAAGGCCCTCAAAATTGTCAAAGACTCCAGCCACCCTAGTCATAGACTGTTCTCTCTGTTACCGCACGGCAAGCGGTACCGGAGCGCCAAGTCTAGGTCCAAGAGGCTTCTAAACAGCTTCTACCCCCAAGCCATAGGACTCCTGAAAAGCTAATCATGGCTACCCGGACTATTTGCAAAGTCAACCCCTCTTTTACGCTGCTGCTACTCTGTTTATTATCTATACATAGTCACTTTAACTCTACCCACATGTACAGTAGGGAAAAAAGTATTTATTCAGCCACCAATTGTGCAAGTTCTCCCACTTAAAAAGATGAGAGAGGCCTGTAATTTTCATCATAGGTACACGTCAACTATGACAGACAAAATGAGAAAGAAAATCCTGAAAATCACATTGTAGGATTTTTAATGGATTTATTTGCAAATTATGGTGGAAAATAAGTATTTGGTCAATAACAAAAGTTTCTCAATACTTTGTTATATACCCTTTGTTGGCAATGACACAGGTCAAACGTTTTCTGTAAGTCTTCACAAGTTTTTCACACACTGTTGCTGGTATTTTGGCCCATTCCTCCATGCAGATCTCCTCTAGAGCTGTGATGTTTTGGGGCTGTCGCTGGGCAACACGGACTTTCAACTCCCTCCAAATATTTTCTATGGGGTTGAGATCTGGAGACTGGCAATGCCACTCCAGGACCTTGAAATGCTTCTTACGAAGCCACTCCTTCGTTGCCCGGGCGGTGTGTTTGGGATCATTGTCATGCTGAAAGACCCAGCCATGTTTCATCTTCAATGCCCTTGCTGATGGAAGGAGGTTTTCACTCAAAATCTCACGATACATGGCTCCATTCATTCTTTCCTTTACACGGATCAGTCGTCCTGGTCCCTTTGCAGAAAAACAGCCCCAAAGCATGATGTTTCCACCCCCATGCTTCACAGTAGGTATGGTGTTCTTTGGATGCAACTCAGCATTCTTTGTCCTCCAAACACGACGAGTTGAGTTTTTACCAAAAAGTTATATTTTGGTTTCATCTGACCATATGACATTCTCCCAATCCTCTTCTGGATCATCCAAATGCACTCTAGCAAACTTCTGACGGGCCTGGACATGTACTGGCTTAAGCAGGGGGACACGTCTGGCACTGCATGATTTGAGTCCCTGGCGGCGTAGTGTGTTACTGATGGTAGGCTTTGTTACTTTGGCCCCAGCTCTCTGCAGGTCATTCACTAGGTCCCCCCGTGTGGTTCTGGGATTTTTGCTCACCGTTCTTGTGATCATTTTGACCCCACGGGGTGAGATTTTTTTATTTTATTTTTTGATTTCACCTTTATTTAACCAGGTAAGCCAGTTGAGAACAAGTTCTCATTTACAACTGCGACCTGGCCAAGATAAAGCAAAGCAGTGCGATAAAAACAACAACACAGAGTTACATATGGGGTATAACAAAACAAAGTCAAAAATACAACAGAAAAAATATATATACAGTGTGTGCAAATGTAGCAAGTTATGGAGGTAAGGCAATAAATAGGCTATAGTGCAAAATAATTACAATTAGTATTAACACTGGAATGATAGATGTGCAAGAGATGATGTGCAAATAGAGATACTGGGGTACAAATGAGCAAAATAAATAACAATATAGGGATGAGGTAGTTGGGCGGGCTAATTTCAGATGGGCTGTGTACAGGTGCTGTGATTGGTAAGGTGCTCTGACAACTGATGCTTAAAGTTAGTGAGGGAGATAAGTGTCTCCAGCTTCAGAGATTTTTGCAATTCGTTCCAGTCATTGGCAGCAGAGAACTGGAAGGAATGGCGGCCAAAGGAGGTGTTGGCTTTGGGGATGACCAGTGAGATATACCTGCTGGAGCGCAGACTACGGGTGGGTGTTGCTATGGTGACCAATGAGCTAAGATAAGGCGGGGATTTGCCTAGCAGTGATTTATAGATGGCCTGGAGCCAGTGGGTTTGGCGACGAATATGTAGTGAGGACCAGCCAACAAGAGCGTACAGGTCACAGTGGTGGGTAGTATATGGGGCTTTGGAGACAAAACGAATGGCACTGTGATAGACTACATCCAATTTGCTGAGTAGAGTGTTGGAGGCTATTTTGTAAATGACATCGCCGAAGTCAAGGATCGGTAGGATAGTCAGTTTTACGAGGGCATGTTTGGCAGCATGAGTGAAGGAGGCTTTGTTGCGAAATAGGAAACCGATTCTAGATTTAACTTTGGATTGGAGATTCTTAATGTGAGTCTGGAAGGAGAGTTTACAGTCTAACCAGACACCTAGGTATTTGTAGTTGTCCACATACTCTAGGTCAGACCCGTCGAGAGTAGTGATTCTAGTCGGGTGGGCGGGTGCAAGCAGCGTTCGGTTGAAGAGCATGCATTTAGTTTTACTAGTGTTTAAGAGCAGTTGGAGGCTACTGAAGGAGTGTTGTATGGCATTGAAGCTCGTTTGGAGGTTTGTTAACACAGTGTCCAATGATGGAGCCCCAGATCGAGGGAGATTATCAGTGGTCTTGTATGTCTTCCATTTCCTAATAATTGCTCCCACAGTTGATTTCTTCAAACCAAGCTGCTTACCTATTGCAGATTCAGTCTTCCCAGCCTGGTGCAGGTCGATGTTGGGCTGAAGTTACTGACCCTGAGGATTGGCTTTTGGGCAACGTTACCATGCCCTCTGGCAGCTTTCATAGCTGGGATAAGTTAGTTCCGCCTCTGTGGCTTCAGAGAAGTCCTCGTTGAGGAAGATATTGGTTCCTCTCAAGTTCTTGGCTTTCTCCAGAACAACAATCTTGTCCTTACACCTCAGTAACTTGACCACTAGTTGCCTGGGTCTGTCACCTGGGCTGGTTACATGTCTTCCAGATACCAGGTTGCTCCACCTCAACCCAGTTCTCATGTGAAGACTGAGCGAGCATGCTAACATCAATAGCATTTCTCTCTGTTTGAGTCAGGTTGTTGAGTGGGCCAAATTAGCTGCATTTTTCAAAGTAAGTGAAAGGTAAATGAAAAAAATAAATATGTATATACAGTTGAAGTCGGAAGCTTACAGTCATTAAAACTCATCCACTCCACAAATGTCTTGTTAACAAACTATAGTTTTGGCAAGTTGGTTAGGACATCTACTTGACACAAGTAGTTTTTCCAACAATTGTTTACAGACAGATTATTTCACTTATAATTCACTGTATCACAATTCCAGTGGGTCAGAAGTTTACATACACTATGTTGACTGTGCCTTTAAACAGCTTGGAAAATTCCAGAAAATGTCATGGCTTTAGAAGCTTCTGATAGGCTAATTGACATCATTTGAGTTAATTGGAGATGTACCTGTGGATGTGTTTCAAGGCCTACCTTCAAACTCAGTGCCTCTTTGCTTTACATCATGGGAAAATCAAAAGAAATCAGCCAAGACCACAGAAAAAAAATTGTAGACCTCCATAAGTCTGGTTCATCCTTGGGAGCAATTTCCAAACACCTGAAGGTACCACGTTCATCTGTACAAACAATAGTATAAACCCCATGGGACCACGCAGCCGTCATACCGCTCAGGAAGGAGACGCGTTTTTTCTCCTAGAGATTAACGTACTTTGGTGCGAAAAGTGCAAATCAATCCCAGAACAACAGCAAAGGACCTTGTGAAGATGCTGGAGGAAACTGGTACAAAAGTATCTATATCCACAGTAAAACGAGTCCTATATCGACATAACCTGAAAGGCCGCTCAGTAAGGAAGAAGCCACTGCTCCAAAACAGCCATTAAAAAAGCCAGACTACGGTTTGCAACTGCACATGGGGACAAAGATTGTACTTTTTGGAGAAATGTCCTCTGGTCTGATGAAACAAAAATAGAACTGTTTGGCCATAATGACCATCGTTATGTTTGGAGGAAAAATGGGGTTGCTAGCAAGCCGAAGAACACCATCCCAATCGTGAAGCACGGGGGTGGCAGCATCATGCTGTGGGGGTGCTTTGCTGCAGGTGGGACTGGTGCACTTCACAAAATAGATGGCATCATTAGGAAGGAAAATTTTGTGGATATATTGAAGCAACATCTCAAGACATCAGTAGTGCAGTCCTGTTTCTGTCGTGTGTCTGTAAATAGCCTGTAAATACCCTGTTTTTTTGTATTTTTCGTACATATTTCCCTATCAGACTTTTCATCCTTCTACAAAATATACTTTCCTGCAACCCGCCTCACTCAATGTGGAACGGATTCTATTATTGACTTACCTTTTATCTAGAATCTCCAGTGAAACTAGCTAGCCAGCTAGCCAGCTAACTAGCTACTTGCTATTAGCCATAGCTAGCGGTGTTTCACCCAGAACATTGGATTTTCTTCTGCAGGATTAATTTTAATCACTGGACATTGATCACCGGATATTCGGCCAGTCTGCACAGCGCGTTATCGACCCAGAACATATCAGTTTTTCCGCCGGAATCACTGAATCACTGGACCTTTAACTCCGGATTCGTCGCTACCAGCTAGCTACAACAAAACGGACGCTGTGGTCTGGCTAATCATCCTGAGCTAGGCCCATCTCCCGGCTATCTACCTCTCTGTCAACCGGACGGGACCACCTAGTGTTGACACGGAGCCCCGCCGATCCTACACGACTGGTCTGCTGACGAAATCGTCTGATGTGGTTACGACGTTAACCACGAAGATTCCATCCATCTGCTAGCCCTGGCCCGCTAGCACACGCTAGCCGTGGCCTCTTAGTCACTAGTACTTCACCACCGGACCTTATGATAACTCAGCTATACAGCTGATATCTGCTGGACTGTTCCTTTTTACGACCCCCCAGCCTAGCTAAACCTGCCAGCTAGCTACAACAAAACGGACGCTGTGGTCTGGCTAATCATCCTGAGCTAGGCCCATCTCCCGGCTATCTACCTCTCTGTCAACCGGACGGGACCACCTAGTGTTGACACGGAGCCCCGCCGATCCTACACGACTGGTCTGCTGATGAAATCATCTGATGTGGTTACGACGTTAAACACGAAGATTCCATCCATCTGCTAGCCCTGGCCCGCTAGCACACGCTAGCCGTGGCCTCTTACTCACTAGTACTTCACCACCGGACCTTATGATAACTCAGCTATACAGCTGATATCTGCTGGACTGTTCCTTTTTACGGTACTACATCCTGTTTATGTTTAGCCTCAGCCCAAACATGGTTAGTTTATTGTTGTTTCGGTTATTTCTAATTGTACTATATCACTGTAGACCCCCCAGCCTAGCTAAACCTGCCTTAGATAGCTCCTTTGCCCCTCCCCCAATACACGCGGAGACCGACTCAATTGATGCCTCCATTGATGCTATCTCTTTCATTGTTACCCAACGCTTAGGTTTACCTCCACTTTACTCATATCCTTCCATATCCTTGTCTGTACATAATGCCCTGAATCTTTTCTATAACACCCGGAAATCTGCCCCCTTTATTCAATGTACCCAACGCACTAGAAGACCAGTTCTTAAAGCCTTTAGCCGTATCCTTATTCTAGTCCTCCTCTGTTCCTCTGGTGATGTAGAGGCTAACCCAGGCCCTGCAGCCCTCAGTATCACTCCTACTCCCCAGGCGCTATCATTTGATGACTTCTGTAATCGCAAAAGTCTTGGTTTCTTGCACATAAATATCAGAAGTCTACTTCCTAAGTTTGAGTTATTCACTGCGTTAGCACACTCTGCCAACCCTGATGTTCTAGCAGTGTCTGAATCCTGGCTCAGGAAGGCCACCAAAAATTCTGAAATGTCCATCCCCAAATATAACATTTTCCGTCTAGATAGAACTGCCAAAGGGGGTGGAGTTGCAATCTACTGTAGAGATAGCCTGCAGAGCTCTATCATACTATCCAGGTCTGTGCCCAAACAGTTTGAGCTTCTACTTCTAAAAATCCACCTTTCCAGAAATAAGTCTCTCACTGTTGCCGCTTGCTACAGACCCCCCTCAGCCCCCAGCTGTGCCCTGGACACCATATGTGAATTGATTGCCCCCCATTTATCCTCAGAGTTTGTACTGCTTGGTGACCTAAATTGGGATATGCTTAATACCCCAGCCATCATATAATCCAAGCTAGATGCCCTCAACCTCACGCAAATTATCAACGAACCTACCAGGTACAACCCTAAATCCGTAAACATGGGTACCCTCATAGATATCATCCTGACTAACATACCCTCTAAATACACCTCAGCTGTCTTCAACCAGGATCTCAGCGATCACTGCCTTATTGCCTGCGTCCGTAACGGGTCCGCGGTCAAACGACCACCCCTCATCACTGTCAAACACTCCCTAAAACACTTTAGCGAGGAGGCCTTCCTAATTGACCTGGCCCAGGTATCCTGGATGGATATAGATCTCATTCCGTCAGTAGAGGATGCCTGGTTGTTCCTTAAAAGTAATTTCCTCTCAATCTTAAATAAACATGCCCCATTAAAAAAATACAGAACTAAGAACCGATATAGCCCCTGGTTCTCCTCAGACTTGACTGCCCTTGACCAGCACAAAAACATCCTGTGGCGTACAGCATTAGCATCAAATAGCCCCCCGCGATATGCAACTTTTCAGGGAAGTTAGGAACCAATATACACAAGCAGTCAGGAAAGCAAAGGCTAACTTTTTCAAACAGAAATTTGCATCCTGTAGCACTAACTCCAAAAGTTTTGGGACACTGTAAAGTCCATGGAGAATAAGAGCACATCCTCCCAGCTGCCCACTGCACTGAGGCTAGGAAACACTATCACCACCGATAAATCTACAATAATCGAGAATTTCAACAAGCATTTTGCTACAGCTGGCCATGCTTTCCATCTGGCTACCACTAACCCGGCCACCAACTCTGCACCCTCTGCTGCAACTTGCCCATGCCCCCCCCGCTTCTCCTTCACACAAATTCAGACAGCTGATGTTTTGAAAGCGCTGCAAAATCTGGACCCCTACAAATCAGCTGGGCTAGACAATCTGGACCCTTTCTTTCTAAAACTAGCCGACGAAATTGTCGCTACCCCTATTACTAGTCTGTTCAACCTCTCTTTCATAACGTCTGAGATCCCCAGAGATTGGAAAGCTGCCGCGGTCATCCCCCTCTTCAAAGGGGGTGACACTCTAGATCCAAACTGCTACAGACCTATATCCATCCTGCCCTGCCTTTCGAAAGTATTCGAAAGCCAAGTTAACAAACAGATCATCGACCATTTCGAATACCACCGTACCTTCTCCGCTATGCAATCCGGTTTCCGAGCTGGTCACGGGTGCACTTCAGCCACGCTCAAGGTCCTAAACGATATTATAACCGCGATTGATAATAGACAGTACTGTGCAGCCATCTTCATCGACCTGGCCAAGGCTTTCGACTCTGTCAACCACCGCATTCTTATTGGCAGACTAAATAGCCTTGGTTTCTCAAATGACTGCCTCGCCTGGTTCACCAACTACTTCTCAGATAGAGTTCAGTGTGTCAAATCGGAGGGCCTGTTGTCTGGACCTATGGCAGTCTCTATGGGGGTGCCACAGGGTTCAATTCTTGGGCCGACACTTTTCTCCGTGTATATCAATGATGTCGCTCTTGCTGCTGGTGACTCTCAGATCCACCTCTACGCAGACGACACCATTTTGTATACATCTGGCCCTTCATTGGACACTGTGTTAACAAACCTCCAAACGAGCTTCAATGCCATACAACAATCCTTCAGTAGCCTCCAACTGCTCTTAAACACTAGTAAAACTAAATGAATGCTTTTCAATCGAACGCTGCTGGCACCCGCCCACCCGACTAGAATCACCACTCTCGACGGGTCTGACCTAGAGTATGTGGACAACTACAAATACCTAGGTGTCTGGTTAGACTGTAAACTCAACTTCCAGACTCACATAAAGAATCTCCAATCCAAAGTTAAATCTAGAATCGGCTTCCTATTTCGCAATAAAGCCTCCTTCACTCATGCTGCCAAACATGCCCTTGTAAAACTGACTATCCTACCGATCCTTGACTTCGGCGATGTAATTTACAAAATAGCCTCCAACACTCTACTCAGCAAATTGGATGTAGTCTATCACAGTGCCATCCGTTTTGTCTCCAAAGCCCCATACACTACCCACCACTGTGACCTGTATGCTCTTGTTGGCTGGTCCTCACTACATGTTCGTCGTCAAACCCACTGGCTCCAGGCCATCTATAAATCACTGCTAGGCAAATCCCCGCCTTATCTTAGCTCATTGGTCACCATAGCAGCACCCACCCGTAGTCTGCGCTCCAGCAGGTATATCTCACTGGTCATTCCCAAAGCCAACACCTCCTTTGGCCGCCATTCCTTCCAGTTCTCTGCTGCCAATGACTGGAACGAATTGCAAAAATCTCTGAAGCTGGAGACTCTTATCTCCCTCAATAACTTTAAGCATCAGTTGTCAGAGCACCTTACCGATCACTGCACCTGTACACAGCCCATCCGAAATTAGCCCACCCAACTACCTCATCCCTATATTGTTATTTATTTTGCTCTTTTGCACCCCAGTATCTCTATTTGCACATAATCTCTTGCACATCTAGCATTCCAGTGTTAATACTATTGTAATTATTCTGCACTATAGCCTATTAATTGCCTTACCTCCATAACTTGCTACATTTGCACACACTGTATATATATTTTCTGTTGTATTTCTGACTTTATGTTTTTTACCCCATATGTAACTCTGTGTTGTTTTTATTGCACTACTTTGCTTTATCTTGGCCAGGTCGCAGTTGTAAATGAGAACCTGTTCTCAACTGGCTTACCTGGTTAAATAAAGGTGAAATAAAAAATAAATAAAAAAATCAGTCAGGAAGTTAAAGCTTGGTCGCAAATGGGCCTTCCAAATGGATAATGACCCCAAGCATATTTCCAAAGTTGTGGCAAAATGGCTTAAGGACAACAAAGTCAAGGTATTGGAGTGGCCATCACAAAGCCCTGACCTCAATTCTATAGAAAATTTGTGGGCAGAACTGAAAAAGCGTGTGCGAGCAAGGAGGCCTACAAACCTGATTCAGTTACACCAGATCTGTCAGGAGGAATGGTTCAAAATTCACCCAACTTATTGTGGGAAGCTTGTGGAAGGCAACCCGAAACGTTCGACCCAAGTTAAACAATTTAAAGGCAACGCAACCAAATACTAATTGAGTGAATGTAAACTTCTGACCCAATGGGAATGTGATGAAAGAAATATAAGCTGAAATAAATCATTCTCTCTACTATTATTCTGACATTTCACATTCTTAAAATAAAGTGGTGATCCTAACTGACCTAAGGCAGGGAATTTTTTACCAGGATTAAATGTCAGGAATTGTGAAAAAATTAGTTTAAATGTATTTGGCTAAGGTGTATGTAAACTTCCGACTTCAACTGTATATACCTAGCTCTCTCTCCCTCTGCTACTTCTCCATAACGGTTCAACTATTGTCTATCGCTCATTGAGTCAACTACTTACCATGCTTTATGCACTGCAGTGCTAGCTAGCTGTAGCTTTCAGTACAATATTTATTTCCTGATCCATTGATGCACTGCCTGCTGAGTGACAGGAGTTAGGAGATGCACTGCCTGCTGAGTGACAGGAGTTAAGAGATGCACTGCCTGCTGAGTGACAGGAGTTAGGAGATGCACTGCCTGCTGAGTGACAGGAGTTAAGAGATGCACTGCCTGCTGAGTGACAGGAGTTAGGAGATGCACTACCTGCTGAGTGACAGGAGTTAGGAGATGCACTGCCTGCTGAGTGACAGGAGTTAGGAGATGCACTGCCTGCTGAGTGACAGGAGTTAGGAGATGCACTGCCTGCTGAGTGACAGGAATTTTTTTGAGGGATGTGAAGGGATGTGAATGCTGTCATCTTAGAAATCTATTTCATATGACAGTTGTCCATACTGTACCCACAGAATAGAACACGTTTGGCTAATTACATGTATGTTTCCTCTCACTAAGCCTACTAGGGCTCCTTAAAGCATTACTCAAGAGTCCACTATCATTTTGACCAGAAATTACACATTTTATACTTTCTATATTAAGTACCAAATTCCAAATGAAGACTTGATACTCTCCGATCTATATTTTACATTTTGGATTAATTCCAGGTATATCCAGGATTAGTTCTTCATAACTTGATGGGTGGCTGTGAGTGTTTTAGGAGTATATTATTATTATTATTTAATTTGATTGTCATATACTAAAAAGCAAGCCATTTTATTATTAGATGTTCTGTTAAAAATATTGCGATCACGTGTTTGTTTCCTTGTTGTACCCTTAGCCTTACAGTTCACAGGGATTATTGATAATAAACAGATTGAGGGGTTGGACATCCTCCTGAATGGATTGGTAGATTGGTTGATTGGTGTATTGGACTCCCTGGTGTTTGGCAATATGGAGATGGCTTTATACCCTTCTGGGATTGGATTGGTTTGGCAGCAGCTTGGGAAGGCCTTCTCCTGTGTCCCAAATGGTACCCTATTCACTATATAGTGCACTATTTTAGTGTACTGTATAGGGAATAGGGTGCCCTTTGAGACGCAGCCCTTGTCTCATATTGCTATTAAATCTGTACAGTAAGGCCGAAGGGGAGGTGATGGGAGGCGCATTAACGGTGCATGTAAGCACATTATGACACGTATCCCTTCTTCATTTGTAATTTTGTGTTGAGTAGGTGCTATAATCTAAACTCACCGTTCTTGGAGCTGAGCCATGCACATACATACACTACCGTGAGTACGGAGAACAACTGTAATGATGCTGTACAAAGCCCCTAGCTGCACCAAGATATTAATGTCATGTGCCTTGATGGAATATTACAATGCTAAAAAAACATTTCACATTTCTCTGGTAGTTTTATTTTATTTTATTTTATTGCCTCAGCAGTTCTCTCCTTAATTCTGTGTAATGTTTTGTGCTCAGCGCCCCCCCTCTGTACTTCTGAACAATACACACAAATAATAGATTTTGCAGTGTGTGGTACTCATTGCACACAATACTAAACAATGAACTGTATGCTGATGTAGCATACACTCTGCTGACCCGGGTTGTGGCCATGTTGTTCACACAGTACCACAAACAGTTAGATGAAACAATTTCATTTGGGCTTATCAAAATCACCATGTTGACGTAAGTTGGAGAATATTGTGAAGGAAATAATATTATATAGAATATTATATTGAATATTATATAGTGAAGGTCTTGCATGGTGAAAGAAAGGAATGCTTTGTCAGTACACAGTACCGCCTCACTCTTTCTCTTTCATTGTAACTTGTCCTATTGAGATGTTCACAAATGAAACCAGACTGCAGCCCTTGATTGTCAATGAAGGCAAAGGGCCTCACTCTCTCTCTCCCCTAATTTGAATCCTTACTTTCACTCTCATTATGAGAATACAGCAGGTGGTACGTGGACAATATTGCAGTTTAATAAAGCTTCATTTCACAGCTACAATGGTGTCGCAAAGCCAAGACATTGTGCCTATTGTTTAGTTCAGTGTAAGATCTTAAGTGCTGACGTTCTGCTTTAGGCTTTATGCTGGCTTTATGCTGGCTTTATGCTGTCTTTAAAATGGGGAAAATGATTGTGTGAGCTAGGGCTCTACAAGATCGTATTCAGAGTGGCTTTGTACACAATCATCATTAACACATGCTCTCTAGAGCAGGGCCTGCCTGTATTCTACACCATACAGTATGTAGCAGGGCCTGTATTCCACACCATACAGTATGTAGCAGTGCCTGTAATCTACATGATACAGTATTACATTTACATTTACGTCATTTAACAGACGCTCTTATCCAGAGCGACTTACAAATGTAGCAGGGCCTGTATTCTACATTATACAGTATGTAGCAGGGCCTGTATTCTACACCATACAGTATGTAGCAGGGCCTGTATTCTACACCATACAGTATGTAGCAGGGCCTGTATTCTACACCATACAGTATGTAGCAGTGCCTGTAATCTACATGATACAGTATTACATTTACAGTTACGTCATTTAACAGACGCTCTTATCCAGAGCGACTTACAAATGTAGCAGGGCCTGTATTCTACATTATACAGTATGTAGCAGGGCCTGTATTCTACACCATACAGTATGTAGCAGGGCCTGTATTCTACATCATACAGTATGTAGCAGGGCCTGTATTCTACATCATACAATATGTAGCAGGGCCTGTATTCTACACCATACAGTATGTAGCAGGGCCTGTATTCTACACCATACAGTATGTAGCAGGGCCTGTATTCTACACCATACAGTATGTAGCAGGGCCTGTATTCTACACCATACAGTATGTAGCAGGGCCTGTAATCTACATGATACAGTATTACATTTACATTTACGT
This sequence comes from Coregonus clupeaformis, assembly GCF_020615455.1. Lineage (NCBI taxonomy): Eukaryota > Metazoa > Chordata > Actinopteri > Salmoniformes > Salmonidae > Coregonus > Coregonus clupeaformis. Next base: position 23,061,934 of record NC_059207.1, read on the forward strand.
CATTTAGCAGACGCTCTTATCCAGAGCGACTTACAAATGTAGCAGGGCCTGTATTCTACATTATACAGTATGTAGCAGGGCCTGTATTATACACCATACAGTATGTAGCAGGGCCTGTATTCTACATCATACAGTATGTAGCATGGCCTGTATTCTACACCATACAGTACATAGCAGGGCCTGTATTCTACACTATACAGTATGTAGCAGGGCCTGTATTCTACATCATACAGTATATAGCAGGGCCTGTATTCTACATGATACAGTATGTAGCAGGGCCTGTATTCTACACCATACAGTATGTAGCAGGGCCTGTATTCTACACCATACAGTATGTAGCAGGGCCTGTATTCTACACCATACAGTATGTAGCAGGGCCTGTATTCTACACCATACAGTATGTAGCAGGGCCTGTATTCTACACCATACAGTATGTAGCAGGGCCTGTATTCTACACCATACAGTATGTAGCAGGGCCTGTATTCTACACCATACAGTATGTAGCAGGGCCTGTATTCTACACCATACAGTATGTAGCAGGGCCTGTATTCTACACCATACAGTATGTAGCAGGGCTTGTATTCTACACTATACAGTATGTAGCAGGGCCTGTATTCTACACCATACAATATGTAGCAGGGCCTGTATTCTACACCATACAGTATGTAGCAGGGCCTGTATTCTACACCATACAGTATGTAGCAGTGCCTGTAATCTACATGATACAGTATTACATTTACATTTACGTCATTTAGCAGACGCTCTTATCCAGAGCGACTTACAAATGTAGCAGGGCCTGTATTCTACATTATACAGTATGTAGCAGGGCCTGTATTCTACACCATACAGTATGTAGCAGGGCCTGTATTCTACATCATACAGTATGTAGCATGGCCTGTATTCTACATCATACAGTACATAGCAGGGCCTGTATTCTACACTATACAGTATGTAGCAGGGCCTGTATTCTACATCATACAGTATATAGCAGGGCCTGTATTCTACATGATACAGTATGTAGCAGGGCCTGTATTCTACACCATACAGTATGTAGCAGGGCCTGTATTCTACACCATACAGTATGTAGCAGGGCCTGTATTCTACACCATACAGTACATAGCAGGGCCTGTATTCTACACCATACAGTATGTAGCAGGGCCTGTATTCTACACCATACAGTATGTAGTAGGGCCTGTATTCTACATCATACAGTATGTAGCAGGGCCTGTATTCTACACCATACAGTATGTAACAGGGCCTGTATTCTACACCATACAGTATGTAGCAGGGCCTGTATTCTACACCATACAGTATGTAGCAGGGCCTGTATTCTACACCATACAGTATGTAGCAGGGCCTGTATTCTACATCATACAGTATGTAGCAGGGCCTGTATTCTACACCATACAGTATGTAGCAGGGCCTGTATTCTACACCATACAGTATGTAGCAGGGCCTGTATTCTACACCATACAGTATGTAGCAGGGCCTGTATTCTACACCATACAGTATGTAGCAGGGCCTGTATTCTACATGATACAGTATGTAGCAGGGCCTGTATTCTACACCATACAGTATGTAGCAGGGCCTGTATTCTACACCATACAGTATGTAGCAGGGCCTGTATTCTACACCATACAGTATGTAGCAGGGCCTGTATTCTACACCATACAGTATGTAGCAGGGCCTGTATTCCACACCATACAGTATGTAGCAGGGCCTGTATTCTACACCATACAGTATGTAGCAGGGCCTGTATTATACATGATACAGTATGTAGCAGGGCCTGTATTCTACACCATACAGTATGTAGCAGGGCCTGTATTCTACACCATACAGTATGTAGCAGGGCCTGTATTCTACACCATACAGTATGTAGCAGGGCCTGTATTCTACACCATACAGTATGTAGCAGGGCCTGTATTCTACACCATACAGTATGTTGCAGGGCCTGTAATCTACACCATACAGTATGTAGCAGGGCCTGTATTCTACACCATACAATATGTAGCAGGGCCTGTATTCTACACCATACAGTATGTAGCAGGGCCTGTATTCTACACCATACAGTATGTAGCAGGGCCTGTATTCTACATGATACAGTATGTAGCAGGGCCTTTATTCTACACCATACAGTATGTAGCAGGGCCTGTATTCTACACCATACAGTATGTAGCAGGGCCTGTATTCTACACCATACAGTATGTAGCAGGGCCTGTATTCTACACCATACAGTATGTAGCAGGGCCTGTATTCTACACCATACAGTATGTAGCAGGGCCTGTATTCCACACCATACAGTATGTAGCAGGGCCTGATTTCTACATCATACAGTATGTAGCAGGGCCTGTATTCTACACCATAGAGTATGTAGCAGGGCCTGTATTCTACACCATACAGTATGTTGCAGGGCCTGTATTCTACACCATACAGTATGTAGCAGGGCCTGTATTCTACACCATACAGTATGTAGCAGGGCCTGTATTCTACACCATACAGTATGTAGTAGGGCCTGTATTCTACATCATACAGTATGTAGTAGGGCCTGATTTCTACATCATACAGTATGTAGCAGGGCCTGTATTCTACACCATACAGTATGTAGCAGGGCCTGTATTCTACACCTTACAGTATGTAGCAGTGCATTGGGCGATGCCTTCATCACCTATTGTTATTTGCAATTCAAACAGTAAATGTTATGATCTTTAAAAATAGAAGATATTGGGAACATATTGTTTTCTAATGTTCATATTTATTAACATTTATTTATATATTTATTAATAGATATTACTTGAAATACATACAAGTAGTCTCCTCCTGTATGCTTTGACATGTTAACTACAGTGAGCAGTCAAGCAGTAGCATATATGCAGGCCCTAACACAGACAGTAATGCTACATTCCCCTCTCTATGGTGCACGGCAGGCAGAGATCTGTTGAGTTGTTGCGATAGATGTCGTCACTGAGTATTATGTTTCTCCAACAGCACCCCACATTAGACTGTGGCTAAGTCTGACAAGGCCTCAGGGAAGAGTCCATGACCTTTGACTATCTCTGCCCTCGTGAGCCCCTTACCATATACATCATAAGGACATGATTCGTAAAGCTTCTCAGAGTATAGGAGCGCTAATCTAGGATACATTTGGCCTTTGCGATCATAATGAATAAGATTACATTGACAGAGGGGGACCTGAAGTTTCCATCATCTTCATTAATTTGTACAGTGGCTGAATATGGCTAATTTGTTCAAAAGAGTGTCCTGTAGAGTAATTTGTATTTGTATTAAGGGATCCCCATTAGTTCCTGCCAAGGCAGCAGCTTCTCTTCCTGGGGTTTATTATGGATCCCCATTAGTTCCTGCCAAGGCAGCAGCTACTCTTCCTGGGGTTTATTATGGATCCCCATTAGTTCCTGCCAAGGCATCAGCTATTCTTCCTTGGGTTTATTATGGATCCCCATGAGTTCCTGCCAAGGCAGCAGCTACTCTTCCTGGGGTTTATTATGGATCCCCATTAGTTCCTGCCAAGGCATCAGCTATTCTTCCTTGGGTTTATTATGGATCCCCATTAGTTCCTGCCAAGGCAGCAGCTACTCTTCCTGGGGTTTATTATGGATCCCCATTAGTTCCTGCCAAGGCAGCAGCTACTCTTCCTGGGGTTTATTATGGATCCCCATTAGTTCCTGCCAAGTCAGCAGCTACTCTTCCAGGGGTTTATTATGGATCCCCATTAGTTCCTGTCAAGGCAGCAGCTACTCTTCCTGGGGTTTATTATGGATTCCCATTAGTTCCTGTCAAGGCAGCAGCTACTCTTCCTGGGGTTTATTATGGATCCCCATTAGTTCCTGCCAACGCAGCATCTGCTCTTCCTGGGGTTTATTATGGATCCCCATTAGTTCCTGCCAAAGCAGCAGCTACTCTTCCTGGGGTTTATTATGGATCCCCATTAGTTCCTGCCAAGGCAGCAGCTACTCTTCCTGGGGTTTATTATGGATCCCCATTAGTTCCTGCCAAGGCAGCAGCTACTCTTCCTGGGGTTTATTATGGATCCCCATTAGTTCCTGCCAAGGCAGCAGCTACTCTTCCTGGGGTTTATTATGGATCCCCATTAGTTCCTGCCAAGGCAGCAGCTACTCTTCCGGGGGTTTATTATGGATCCCCATTAGTTCCTGCCAAGGCAGCAGCTACTCTTCCTGGGGTTTATTATGGATCCCCATTAGTTCCTGCCAAGGCAGCAGCTACTCTTCCTGGGGTTTATTATGGATCCCCATTAGTTCCTGCCAAGGCAGCAGCTACTCTTCCTGGGGTTTATTATGGATCCCCATTAGTTCCTGCCAAGGCAGCAGCTACTCTTCCTGGGGTTTATTATGGATCCCCATTAGTTCCTGCCAAGGCAGCAGCTACTCTTCCTGGGGTTTATTATGGATCCCCATTAGTTCCTGCCAAGGCAGCAGCTACTCTTCCTGGGGTTTATTATGGATCCCCATTAGTTCCTGCCAAGGCAGCAGCTACTCTTCCTGGGGTTTATTATGGAGCCCCATTAGTTCCTGCCAAGGCAGCAGCTACTCTTCCTGGGGTTTATTATGGATCCCCATTAGTTCCTGCCAAGGCAGCAGCTACTCTTCCTGGGGTTTATTATGGATCCCCATTAGTTCCTGCCAAGGCAGCAGCTACTATTCCTGGGGTCCAAACACATCAAGGCACTTACATTACATATAAAACACAATATTAAACAGTGCATCATATAACATTATTACACCACTACATATCTACAGTAATGAGTTAGTGTCAGATAAACAGATCATACTAGTCTGGTGTAACCTACCCTGTATTAGTGTCTGATAAACAGAGCATACTAGGCTGGTGTAACCTACCCTGCATTAGTGTCAGATAAACAGATCATACTAGGCTGGTGTAACCTACCCTGTATTAGTGTCTTATAAACAGATCATACTAGTCTGGTGTAACCTACCCTGTATTAGTGTCTTATAAACAGATCATACTAGTCTGGTGTAACCTACCCTGTATTAGTGTCTGATAAACAGATCATACTAGTCTGGTGTAACCTACCCTGTATTAGTGTCTTATAAACAGATCATACTAGTCTGGTGTAACCTACCCTGTATTAGTGTCTGATAAACAGAGCATACTAGTCTGGTGTAACCTAACCTTTATAAGTGTCTGATAAACAGATCATACTAGTCTGGTGTAACCTACCCTGTATTAGTGTCTGATAAACAGATCATACTAGTCTGGGGTAACCTACCCTGTATTAGTGTCAGATAAACAGATCATACTAGTCTGGTGTAACCTACCCTGTATTAGTGTCAGATAAACAGATCATACTAGTCTGGTGTAACCTACCCTGTATTAGTGTCTGATAAACAGTTCATACTAGTCTGGTGTAACCTACCCTGTATTAGTGTCTGATAAACAGAGCATACTAGTCTGGTGTAACCTACCCTGTATTAGTGTCTGATAAACAGATCATACTAGGCTGGTGTAACCTACCCTGTATTAGTGTCTGATAAACAGATCATACTAGTCTGGTGTAACCTACCCTGTATTAGTGTCTGATAAACAGATCATACTAGTCTGGTGTAACCTACCCTGTATTAGTGTCAGATAAACAGATCATACTAGTCTGGTGTAACCTACCCTGTATTAGTGTCTGATAAACAGATCATACTAGTCTGGTGTAACCTACCCTGTATTAGTGTCTGATAAACAGATCATACTAGTCTGGTGTAACCTACCCTGTATTAGTGTCAGATAATCAGATCATACTAGTCTGGTGTAACCTACCCTGTATTAGTGTCTGATTAACAGATCATACTAGTCTGGTGTAACCTACCCTCTATTAGTGTCAGATAAACAGATCATACTAGTCTGGTGTAACCTACCCTGTATTAGTGTCTGATAAACAGATCATACTAGTCTGGTGTAACCTACCCTGTATTAGTGTCTGATAAACTGATCATACTAGTCTGGTGTAACCTACCCTGTATAAGTGTCTGATAAACAGATCATACTAGGCTGGTGTAACCTACCCTGTATTAGTGTCTGATAAACAGATCATACTAGTCTGGTGTAACCTACCCTGTATTAGTGTCTGATAAACAGAACATACTAGTCTGGTGTAACCTACCCTGTATTAGTGTCTGATAAACAGATCATACTAGTCTGGTGTAACCTACCCTGTATTCGTGTCAGATAAACAGAGCATACTAGGCTGGTGTAACCTACCCTGTATTAGTGTCTGATAATCAGAGCATACTAGTCTGGTGTAACCTACCCTGTATTAGTGTCTGATAATCATAGCATACTAGTCTGGTGTAACCTACCCTGTATTAGTGTCTGATAAACAGAGCATACTAGTCTGGTGTAACCTACCCTGTATTAGTGTCTGATAAACAGATCATACTAGTCTGGTGTAACCTACCCTGTATTAGTGTCAGATAAACAGATCATACTAGTCTGGTGTAACCTACCCTGTATTAGTGTCTGATAAACAGATCATACTAGTCTGGTGTAACCTACCCTGTATTAGTGTCTGATAAACAGATCATACTAGTCTGGTGTAACCTACCCTGTATTAGTGTCTGATAAACAGATCATACTAGTCTGGTGTAACCTACCCTGTATTAGTGTCTGATAAACAGATCATACTAGTCTGGTGTAACCTACCCTGTATTAGTGTCTGATAAACAGATCATACTAGTCTGGTGTAACCTACCCTGTATTAGTGTCTGATAAACAGATCATACTAGTCTGGTGTAACCTACCCTGTATTAGTGTCTGATAAACAGATCATACTAGTCTGGTGTAACCTACCCTGTATTAGTGTCTGATAAACAGATCATACTAGTCTGGTGTAACCTACCCTGTATTAGTGTCTGATAAACAGATCATACTAGTCTGGTGTAACCTACCCTGTATTAGTGTCTGATAAACAGATCATACTAGTCAGGTGTAACCTACCCTGTATTAGTGTCTTATAAACAGATCATACTAGTCTGGTGTAACCTACCCTGTATTAGTGTCTGATAAACAGATCATACTAGTCTGGTGTAACCTACCCTGTATTAGTGTCTGATAAACAGATCATACTAGTCTGGTGTAACCTACCCTGTATTAGTGTCTGATAAACAGATCATACTAGTCTGGTGTAACCTACCCTGTATTAGTGTCTGATAAACAGATCATACTAGTCTGGTGTAACCTACCTTGTATTAGTGTCAGATAAACAGATCATACTAGTCTGGTGTAACCTACCCTGTATTAGTGTCTGATAAACAGAGCATACTAGTCTGGTGTAACCTACCCTGTATTAGTGTCTGATAAACAGATCATACTAGTCTGGTGTAACCTACCCTGTATTAGTGTCAGATAAACAGATCATACTAGTCTGGTGTAACCTACCCTGTATTAGTGTCTGATAAACAGATCATACTAGTCTGGTGTAACCTACCCTGTATTAGTGTCTGATAAACAGATCATACTAGTCTGGTGTAACCTACCCTGTATAAGTGTCTGATAAACAGATCATACTAGGCTGGTGTAACCTACCCTGTATTAGTGTCTGATAAACAGATCATACTAGTCTGGTGTAACCTACCCTGTATTAGTGTCTGATAAACAGAACATACTAGTCTGGTGTAACCTACCCTGTATTAGTGTCTGATAAACAGATCATACTAGTCTGGTGTAACCTACCCTGTATTCGTGTCTGATAAACAGATCATACTAGTCTGGTGTAACCTACCCTGTATAAGTGTCTGATAAACAGATCATACTAGGCTGGTGTAACCTACCCTGTATTAGTGTCTGATAAACAGATCATACTAGTCTGGTGTAACCTACCCTGTATTCGTGTCAGATAAACAGAGCATACTAGGCTGGTGTAACCTACCCTGTATTAGTGTCTGATAATCAGAGCATACTAGTCTGGTGTAACCTACCCTGTATTAGTGTCTGATAATCATAGCATACTAGTCTGGTGTAACCTACCCTGTATTAGTGTCTGATAAACAGAGCATACTAGTCTGGTGTAACCTACCCTGTATTAGTGTCTGATAAACAGATCATACTAGTCTGGTGTAACCTACCCTGTATTAGTGTCAGATAAACAGATCATACTAGTCTGGTGTAACCTACCCTGTATTAGTGTCTGATAAACAGATCATACTAGTCTGGTGTAACCTACCCTGTATTAGTGTCTGATAAACAGATCATACTAGTCTGGTGTAACCTACCCTGTATTAGTGTCTGATAAACAGATCATACTAGTCTGGTGTAACCTACCCTGTATTAGTGTCTGATAAACAGATCATACTAGTCTGGTGTAACCTACCCTGTATTAGTGTCTGATAAACAGATCATACTAGTCTGGTGTAACCTACCCTGTATTAGTGTCTGATAAACAGATCATACTAGTCTGGTGTAACCTACCCTGTATTAGTGTCTGATAAACAGATCATACTAGTCTGGTGTAACCTACCCTGTATTAGTGTCTGATAAACAGATCATACTAGTCTGGTGTAACCTACCCTGTATTAGTGTCTGATAAACAGATCATACTAGTCTGGTGTAACCTACCCTGTATTAGTGTCTGATAAACAGATCATACTAGTCAGGTGTAACCTACCCTGTATTAGTGTCTTATAAACAGATCATACTAGTCTGGTGTAACCTACCCTGTATTAGTGTCTGATAAACAGATCATACTAGTCTGGTGTAACCTACCCTGTATTAGTGTCTGATAAACAGATCATACTAGTCTGGTGTAACCTACCCTGTATTAGTGTCTGATAAACAGATCATACTAGTCTGGTGTAACCTACCCTGTATTAGTGTCTGATAAACAGATCATACTAGTCTGGTGTAACCTACCCTGTATTAGTGTCTGATAAACAGATCATACTAGTCTGGTGTAACCTACCTTGTATTAGTGTCAGATAAACAGATCATACTAGTCTGGTGTAACCTACCCTGTATTAGTGTCTGATAAACAGAGCATACTAGTCTGGTGTAACCTACCCTGTATTAGTGTCTGATAAACAGATCATACTAGTCTGGTGTAACCTACCCTGTTTTAGTGTCTGATAAACAGATCATACTAGTCTGGTGTAACCTACCCTGTATTAGTGTCAGATAAACAGATCATACTAGTCTGGTGTAACCTACCCTGTATTAGTGTCAGATAAACAGATCATACTAGTCTGGTGTAACCTTCCCTGTATTAGTGTCTGATAAACAGATCATACTAGTCTGGTGTAACCTACCCTGTATTAGTGTCTGATAAACAGATCATACTAGTCTGGTGTAACCTACCCTGTATTAGTGTCTTATAAACAGATCATACTAGTCTGGTGTAACCTACCCTGTATTAGTGTCTGATAAACAGATCATACTAGTCTGGTGTAACCTACCCTGTATTAATGTCAGATAAACAGATCATACTAGTCTGGTGTAACCTACCCTGTATTAGTGTCAGATAAACAGATCATACTAGTCTGGTGTAACCTACCCTGTATTAGTGTCAGATAAACAGATCATACTAGTCTGGTGTAACCTACCCTGTATTAGTGTCTGATAAACAGATCATACTAGTCTGGTGTAACCTACCCTGTATTAGTGTCTGATAAACAGAGCATACTAGTCTGGTGTAACCTACCCTGTATTAGTGTCAGATAATCAGATCATGCTAGTCTGGTGTAACCTACCCTGTATTAGTGTCTGATAAACAGATCATACTAGTCTGGTGTAACCTACCCTGTATTAGTGTCTGATAAACAGATCATACTAGTCTGGTGTAACCTACCCTGTATTAGTGTCTGATAAACAGATCATACTAGTCTGGTGTAACCTACCCTGTATTAGTGTCCGATAAACAGATCATACTAGTCTGGTGTAACCTACCCTGTATTAGTGTCTGATAAACAGATCATACTAGTCTGGTGTAACCTACCCTGTATTAGTGTCAGATAAACAGATCATACTAGTCTGGTGTAACCTACCCTGTATTAGTGTCTGATAAACAGATCATACTAGTCTGGTGTAACCTACCCTGTATTAGTGTCTGATAAACAGAGCATACTAGTCTGGTGTAACCTACCCTGTATTAGTGTCTGATTAACAGATCATACTAGTCTGGTGTAACCTACCCTGTATTAGTGTCAGATAAACAGATCATACTAGTCTGGTGTAACCTACCCTGTATTAGTGTCAGATAATCAGATCATACTAGTCTGGTGTAACCTACCCTGTATTAGTGTCTGATAAACAGAGCATACTAGTCTGGTGTAACCTACCCTGTATTAGTGTCTGATAAACAGATCATACTAGTCTGGTGTAACCTACCCTGTATTAGTGTCTGATAAACAGATCATACTAGTCTGGTGTAACCTACCCTGTATTAGTGTCTGATAAACAGATCATACTAGTCTGGTGTAACCTACCCTGTATTAGTGTCTGATAAACAGAGCATACTAGGCTGGTGTAACCTACCCTGTATTAGTGTCAGATAAACAGATCATACTAGTCTGGTGTAACCTACCCTGTATTAGTGTCAGATAAACAGATCATACTAGTCTGGTGTAACCTACCCTGTATTAGTGTCTGATAAACAGAGCATACTAGGCTGGTGTAACCTACCTTTCATTGGATGATCTTCTTTTCATCTCACAGAGAGAACATATCTCTATTCATGTCTGGTTGGGGTTGATATCCACCTGTCTGTCTGTCTGTCTGTCTGTCTGTCTGTCTGTCTGTCTGTCTGTCTGTCTGTCTGTCTGTCTGTCCTACCCAGGTTAATCAGACTCTTCAGGCTTCTGGCTGTAATGAAGGACTCTTGAACCTCCCGGTATATTCAGAGTATCCCATCCATCTACTGCTGATTGTGCCTTAGCCGTAAAACCTCAAGGAGTACCTGAAATACAAACACATGACAAGTTGGGCTGTATTCTGGTCTAGAGTCTAAAGGGGGAATCAGTGTTCTGGTCTAGAGTCTAAAGGGGGAATCAGTATTCTGGTCTAGAGTCTAAAGGGGGAATCAGTGTTCTGGTCTAGAGTCTAAAGGGGGAATCAGTGTTCTGGTCTAGAGTCTAAATGGGGAATCAGTATTCTGGTCTAGAGTCTAAAGGGGGAATCAGTATTCTGGTCTAGAGTCTAAAGGGGGAATCAGTATTCTGGTCTAGAGTCTAAAGGGGGAATCAGTATTCTGGTCTAGAGTCTAAAGGGGGAATCAGTATTCTGGTCTAGAGTCTAAAGGGGGAATCAGTGTTCTGGTCTAGAGTCTAAAGGGGGGATCAGTGTTCTGGTCTAGAGTCTAAAGGGGGAATCAGTGTTCTGGTCTAGAGTCTAAAGGGGGAATCAGTGTTCTGGTCTAGAGTCTAAAGGGGGAATCAGTGTTCTGGTCTAGAGTCTAAAGGGGGAATCAGTGTTCTGGTCTAGAGTCTAAATGGGGAATCAGTGTTTGTCTCATCTAAGGCATACAGAGCTCACCAAGACAAGGACTGGGTACATTGTAGGAATTGGATATAAGAACTGGGCATATTGTAGGTTATACCGTAGGTTTGAGGACTAGACATATTGTAGTTTATAGGTTTGGGGACTGTACATATTGAAGGTTATAGGTTTGGGGACTGGACATATTGTAGTTTATAGGTTTGGGGACTGGACATATTGTAGATTTTAGGTTTGGGGACTGGACATATTGAAGGTTATAGGTTTGGGGACTGGACATATTGTAGTTTATAGGTTTGGGGACTGGACATATTGTAGATTTTAGGTTTGGGGACTGGACATATTGAAGGTTATAGGTTTGAGGACTGGACATATTGAAGGTTTGAGGACTGGACATATTGAAGGTTATAGGTTTGAGGACTGGACATATTGTAGTTTATAGGTTTGAGCACTGGACATATTGAAGGTTATAGGTTTGAGGACTGGACATATTGTAAGTTATAGGTTTGAGGACTGGACATATTGTAAGTTATAGGTTTGAGGACTGGACATATTGAATGTTATAGGTTTGAGGACTGGACATATTGTAAGTTATAGGTGTGAGGACTGGACATATTGAAGGTTATAGGTTTGAGGACTGGACATATTGAAGGTTATAGGTTTGAGGACTGGACATATTGAAGGTTATAGGTTTGAGGACTGGACATATTGTAAGTTATAGGTTTGAGGACTGGACATATTGAAGGTTATAGGTTTGGGGACTGGACATATTGAAGGTTATAGGTTTGAGGACTGGACATATTGAAGGTTATAGGTTTGAGGACTGGACATATTGAAGGTTATAGGTTTGAGGACTGGACATATTGAAGGTTATAGGTTTGAGGACTGGACATATTGTAGTTTATAGGTTTGAGCACTGGACATATTGAAGGTTATAGGTTTGAGGACTGGACATATTGAAGGTTATAGGTTTGAGGACTGGACATATTGTAAGTTATAGGTTTGAGGACTGGACATATTGAAGGTTATAGGTTTGAGGACTGGACATATTGAAGGTTATAGGTTTGAGAACTGGACATATTGAAGGTTATAGGTTTGAGGACTGGACATATTGCAGGTTATAGGTTTGAGGACTGGACATATTGAAGGTTAAAGTTTTGAGGACTGGACATTTTGTAGGTTATAGGTTTGAGGACTGGACATATTGTAGATTTTAGGTTTGGGGACTGGACATATTGAAGGTTATAGGTTTGGGGACTGGACATATTGTAGTTTATAGGTTTGGGGACTGGACATATTGTAGATTTTAGGTTTGGGGACTGGACATATTGAAGGTTATAGGTTTGAGGACTGGACATATTGAAGGTTTGAGGACTGGACATATTGAAGGTTATAGGTTTGAGGACTGGACATATTGTAGTTTATAGGTTTGAGCACTGGACATATTGAAGGTTATAGGTTTGAGGACTGGACATATTGTAAGTTATAGGTTTGAGGACTGGACATATTGAAGGTTATAGGTTTGGGGACTGGACATATTGAAGGTTATAGGTTTGAGGACTGGACATATTGAAGGTTATAGGTTTGAGGACTGGACATATTGAAGGTTATAGGTTTGAGGACTGGACATATTGAAGGTTATAGGTTTGAGGACTGGACATATTGTAGTTTATAGGTTTGAGCACTGGACATATTGAAGGTTATAGGTTTGAGGACTGGACATATTGAAGGTTATAGGTTTGAGGACTGGACATATTGTAAGTTATAGGTTTGAGGACTGGACATATTGAAGGTTATAGGTTTGAGGACTGGACATATTGAAGGTTATAGGTTTGAGGACTGGACATATTGAAGGTTATAGGTTTGCTGTAGCAGTGTAAATAAATGATGTCAAATAAAAAATAACTCAGAAAGTCATTGTCACTCTGAGCATAAACATCAGCAGCAGCCCTGGATGTTTAATGACTGTCTATCTGTGTCCCAAATGGCACCCTATTCCCTATAGAGGGCACAGGTGAAGAGCAGTACACACTATGTAGGGAACAGGGTGTCATGTGGGACGTAGCCCAGGTGTTCTCTTGGATCTCGTCTGGAGCACCCAGTGCCACTACACTAATAAAGATGGAGTAGAAACACAAAAAGATCCTGAGAGAGAGAATGAGAGAGAGACAATGAGAGAGACCGAGACAAATAGAGAGAGACAGAGACAACAAGTGAGACAGAGACAATGAGAGAGACATAGTTAATGAGAGAGTCAGAGACAATGAGAGAGACAGAGACAATGAGAGAGTCAGAGACAATGAGAGAAACATAACAATGAGAGAGACAGAGACAATGAGAGAGACAGAGACAATGAGAGAGACAGAGACAATGAGAGAGACAGAGACAATGAGAGAGACAGAGACAATGAGAGAGACAGAGACAGAGACAGAGACAGAGACAATGAGAGAGTCAGAGACAATGAGAGAGACAGAGACAATGAGAGAGACAGAGACAATGAGAGAGACAAAGACAACGAGAGAGACAGCGACAACAAGAGAGGCATAGACAATGAGTGAGACAAAGTTAATGAGAGAGTCAGAGACAATGAGAGAGACAGAGACAATGAGAGAGACAGAGACAATGAGAGAGACAGAGACAGGGACAACGAGAAAGACAGACAAGAGAGACAGAGACAATGAGAGACTCAGAGACAATTAGAGATACAGAGACAATGAGAGAGTCAGAGTTAATGAGAGAGTCAGAGACAATGAGAGAGACAGAGACAATGAGAGAGTCAGAGACAATGAGAGAGACAGAGACAATGAGAGAGATAGAGACAATGAGAGAGTCAGAGACAACAAGAGACACAGAGACAATGAGAGAGAAATAGACAATGAGAGTGACAGAGACAATGAGAGAGAGACAATGAGAGAGACCGAGACAAAGAGAGAGACAGAGACAAAAAGTGAGACAGAGACAATGAGAGAGACAGAGTTAATGAGAGAGTCAGAGAAAATGAGAGAGTCAGAGACAATGAGAGAGACAGAGACAATGAGAGAGTCAGAGACAATGAGAGAGTCAGAGACAATGAGAGAGACAGAGACAACAAGAGAGACAGAGACAACAAGAGAGGCATAGACAATGAGTGAGACAGAGTTAATGAGAGAGTCAGAGACAATGAGAGAGACATAGACAATGAGAGAGACAGAGACAATGAGAGAGACAGAGACAATGAGAAAGACAGAGACAATGAGAGAGTCAAAGACAATGAGAGAGACAGAGACAATGAGAGAGACAGAGACAATGAGAGAGTCAGAGACAATGAGAGAGACAGAGACAATGAGAGTCAGAGACAATGAGAGAGACAGAGACAGAGACAGAGACAGAGACAATGAGAGAGTCAGAGACAGAGACAATGAGAGAGTCAGAGACAATGAGAGAGACAGGGACAATGAGAGAGACAGAGACAATGAGAGAGACAGAGTTAATGAGAGAGTCAGAGACAATGAGAGAGACAGAGACAATGAGAGAGACAGAGACAATGAGAGAGAGAGAGACAATGAGAGAGACAGAGACAATGAGAGAGATAGAGACAGGGACAACGAGAAAGACAGAGACAAGAGAGACAGAGACAATAAAAGACTCAGAGACAATGAGAGAATCAGAGTTAATGAGAGAGTCAGAGACAATGAGATAGACAGAGACAATGAGAGAGACAGAGACAATGAGAGAGTCAGAGACAACAAGAGACACAGAGACAATGAGCGACAGAGACAATGAGAGAGACAGAGACAATGAGAGAGACAGAGAAAGAGACAGAGACAATGAGATACAGAGACAATGGGAGAGACAGAGACAACGAGAGACAGAGACAATGAGAGAGACAGAGACAACAAGAGACACAGAGACAACGAGAGACAGAGACATTGAGAGAGACAGAGACAATGAGAGTCAGAGACAATGAGAGAGACAGAGACAATGAGAGAGACAGAGACAATGAGAGAGTCAGAGACAACAAGAGACACAGAGACAACGAGAGACAGAGACAATGAGAGAGACAGAGACAACAAGAGACACAGAGACAACGAGAGACAGAGACAACGAGAGACAGAGACAATGAGAGAGACAGAGACAACAAGAGACACAGAGACAACGAGAGACAGAGACAATAAGAGAGACAGAGACAATGAGAGACAGAGACAATGAGAGAGACAGAGAAAGAGAGACAATGAGAGAGACATAAACAGTGAAAAGTGACAGGTGGCTAGTTTAGCATGGTGCAGTGTGACGTGGCAGGTGGCTAGGTTAGCATGGTGCAGTGTGATGTGACAGGTGGCTAAGTTAGCATAGTGCAGTGTGGCGTGACAGGTGGCTAGGTTAGCATGGTGCAGTGTGGCTTGACAGGTGGCTAGGTTAGCATGTTGCAGTGTGACGTGACAGATGGCTAGGTTAGAAGTGCAGTGTGGCTTGACAGGTGGCTAGGTTAGCATGGTGCAGTGTGACGTGACAGATGGCTAGGTTAGCATGGTGCAGTGTGACGTGACAGATGGCTAGGTTAGCATGGTGCAGTGTGACGTGACAGATGGCTAGGTTAGCATGGTGCAGTGTGACATGACAGATGGCTAGGTTAGCATGGTGCAGTGTGACGTGACAGATGGCTAGGTTAGAAGTGCAGTGTGGCTTGACAGGTGGCTAGGTTAGCATGGTGCAGTGTGACGTGACAGATGGCTAGGTTAGCATGGTGCAGTGTGACGTGACAGATGGCTAGGTTAGCATGGTGCAGTGTGACGTGACAGATGGCTAGGTTAGCATGGTGCAGTGTGACGTGACAGATGGCTAGGTTAGCATGGTGCAGTGTGACGTGACAGATGGCTAGGTTAGCATGGTGCAGTGTGACGTGACAGATGGCTAGGTTAGCATGGTGCAGTGTGACGTGACAGATGGCTAGGTTAGAAGTGCAGTGTGGCTTGACAGGTGGCTAGGTTAGCATGGTGCAGTGTGACGTGACAGATGGCTAGGTTAGAAGTGCAGTGTGGCTTGACAGATGGCTAGGTTAGCATGGTGCAGTGTGACGTGACAGATGGCTAGGTTAGCATGGTGCAGTGTGACGTGACAGATGGCTAAGTTAGCATGGTGCAGTGTGACGTGACAGATGGCTAGGTTAGCATGGTGCAGTGTGACTTGACAGATGGCTAGGTTAGCATGGTGCAGTGTGACGTGACAGATGGCTAGGTTAGCATGGTGCAGTGTGACGTGACAGATGGCTAGGTTAGCATGGTGCAGTGTGACGTGACAGATGGCTAGGTTAGCATGGCTAGATGGAACAATGGGCTACTGACAGTGCTTTGTGGAAGGGTGGTATGTTGGGTTGTTGTGACGTTGTTAATCTTACCAAATCCAAAAGTCAAACCTAGTTAGGGGGTACAGCTAAAAACTTTCTTCAGATCAGCGTTTAGTTTAGTCTATCATTAAGAGGTACAGCTAAAAACTGTCTTCAGATCAGAATTTAGTTTAGTCTATCATTAGGGGTGTTGGAATCTGAAACTGTGTTCAGACTAGTGTTTAGTTTATGGCCCAGCTGGTCCTTGCTGCAGTAGAGGGCAGTCTTACACCAACTTGGAGGGAGAGTTGGAAGAGGCAGAAACATTTCATGACTTGCACGGTACTGTACTTCTACCACCTCAGCCATTCTGAGCCCTGTTAAATTATACTATCTGTATAGGTTCATATTGAGGTTGCTATCTGCATGGTTTCATATTCTTTTTTCTTCTTCTTTTTTTTAAAACTTTCATTTAACCAGGGAAAAACACATTGACACCTAGGTCTCATTTGCAAATGTGCCCTGGGAACAATACAGAAAATAAAATTATACACACTTTAAAACACAACATTAAATAAATAACAAATATTATACACACAATAAACAATCAAACAAAACATTCACATTTATCAATGTAAAAATCCCTTTCACCTAAACTGACCCTGAGACCACAACACATCCAAATGAAATGTTACTTGGAGATTATTCCACATGATAGTGGGGCCTGGTAGGAAAAGGCAGATTTACCCAAACTCTGTGGATACACGTGGAGTCTCCAGCATTAACCAACCCTGTGATCTTGTGCTGTAATCTGAGTTTCTATATTTCAACAATGACGTTAAGTAAATTGGTAGTTTATTGAGCAAGGCTTTATAAATAAAAACAGATATAATGAAGTGACGTACGTGTTTTTTTAGCGAGGTCCAACCAACTTTATGATAAAGGACGTAGGGGTGAGCATCAACTGTCAGATGTTATAAAACCAAGTGCGCTATGATATATCGTGTCCAAGGGCTTCAAAACACTTGTAGCTGCATTCATGTATATAAAATCGCCATTATCTATAACAGGAATGAATGTAGACGGAATGATCTGTTTTCTACTAGTTGATGAAAGGCAAGCCCTATTCCTATAGAAGAAGCCCAACTTAATTCTTAATTTCTTGACTACCTCGTTAAAACAGGCTTTTTAAAAGACAGTTTTTCGTCAATCCAGATGCCCCGATATTTATAGGCGGGGACACGATCAATGGGGGCCGCCATCTAACGTACTTCTGCACAAATCATCAGTTACATTATTACATGATTTGGAAAATAACATGAACTTGGTTTTACCAGCATTTAGTACCAACTTCAGGTCAACCATATAGGTTCATATTTATTGGAACAGGCGAAGGAAGTTCTGAAGTATTGCCTAGCTTAGTAATCTAGTAATGATTAACTACACATTTACATTACATTACAGTCATTTAGCAGACGCTCTTATCCAGAGCGACTTACAGTTAGTGAGTGCATACATCATTATTATTTTTTTTCATACTGGCCCCCCATGGGAATTGAACCCGCAACCCTGGCATTGCAAACACCATGCTCTACCAACTGAGCTACATCGCTGCCGGCAATTCCCTCCCCTACCCTGGACGACGCTGGGCCAATTGTGCGCCGCCCCATGGGTCTCCCAGTCGCCATGGTGGCAACATATAATTGCATTATGTTTTTATATATTACACATATTTGCATATATCTTTGCATATGTTCAAAGATTAAAGACATATTTTACAAACACAGATCAATATGTTTATCAATACAAGTACAGTAGGAAAAGTCATTACTGAAAACGGTTATACGTCAAGAAAATAACATACACCATAGGTTTGTGGATAGCTTACAGTAAACCCTTCTAGGTGTTTGTGGATAATTTACAGTAAACCCTTCTAGGTGTTTGTGGATAATTTACAGTAAACCCTTCTAGGTGTTTTTGGATAATTTACAGTAAACCCTTCTAGGTGTTTGTGGATAACTTACAGTAAACCCTTATAGGTGTTTGTGGATAATTTACAATAAAACCCTTCTAGGTGTTTGTGGATAACTTACAGTAAACCCTTCTAGGTGTTTGTGGATAATTTACAGTAAACCCTTCTAGGTGTTTGTGGATAATTTACAGTAAACCCTTCTAGGTGTTTGTGGATAACTTACAGTAAACCCTTCTAGGTGTTTGTGGATAACTTACAGTAAACCCTTCAAGGTGTTTGTGGATAACTTACAGTAAACCCTTCTAGGTGTTTTTGGATAATTTACAGTAAACCCTTCTTGGTGTTTGTGGATAATTTACAGTAAACCCTTCTAGGTGTTTTGAATAATTTACAGTAAACCCTTCTAGGTGTTTGTGGATAATTTACAGTAAACCCTTCTAGGTGTTTGTGGATAATTTACAGTAAACCCTTCTAGGTGTTTGTGGATAACTTACAGTAAACCCTTCTAGATGTTTTTGGATAATTTACAGTAAACCCTTATAGGTCTTTGTGGATAACTTACAGTAAACCCTTCTAGGTGTTTGTGGATAATTTACAGTAAACCCTTCTAGGTGTTTGTGGATAATTTACAGTAAACCCTTCTAGGTGTTTGTGGATAATTTACAGTAAACCCTTCTAGGTGTTTGTGGATAACTTACAGTAAACCCTTCTAGTTTTTTTTGGATAATTTACAGTAAACCCTTCTAGGTCTTTGTGGATAACTTACAGTAAACCCTTCTAGGTGTTTGTGGATAATTTACAGTAAACCATTCTAGGTGTTTGTGGATAATTTACAGTAAACCCTTCTAGGTGTTTGTGGATAACTTACAGTAAACCCTTCTAGGTGTTTGTGGATAATTTACAGTAAACTCTTCTAGGTGTTTGTGGATAACTTACAGTAAACCCTTCTAGGTGTTTGTGGATAACTTACAGTAAACCCTTCTAGGTGTTTGTGGATAACTTACAGTAAACCCTTCTAGGTGTTTTTGGATAATTTACAGTAAACCCTTCTTGGTGTTTGTGGATAATTTACAGTAAACCCTTCTAGGTGTTTGTGGATAATTTACAGTAAACCCTTCTAGGTGTTTTGAATAATTTACAGTAAACCCTTCTAGGTGTTTGTGGATAATTTACAGTAAACCCTTCTAGGTGTTTTTGGATAATTTACAGTAAACCCTTCTAGGTGTTTGTGGATAACTTACAGTAAACCCTTCTAGGTGTTTGTGGATAATTTACCGTAAACCCTTCTAGGTGTTTGTGGATAATTTACAGTAAACCCTTCTAGGTGTTTGTGGATAACTTACAGTAAACCCTTCTAGGTGTTTTGAATAATTTACAGTAAACCCTTCTAGGTGTTTGTGGATAATTTACAGTAAACCCTTCTAGGTGTTTGTGGATAACTTACAGTAAACCCTTTTAGGTGTTTGTGGATAACTTACAGTAAACCCTTCTAGGTGTTTGTGGATAATTTACAGTAAACCTTTCTAGGTGTTTGTGGATAACTTACAGTAAACCCTTCTAGGTGTTTTTGGATAATTTACAGTAAACCCTTCTAGGTGTTTGTGGATAACTTACAGTAAACCCTTCTAGGTGTTTGTGGATAACTTACAGTAAACCCTTCTAGGTGTTTTGAATAATTTACAGTAAACCCTTCTACGTGTTTGTGGATAATTTACAGTAAACCTTTCTAGGTGTTTGTGGATAACTTACAGTAAACCCTTCTAGGTGTTTTTGGATAATTTACAGTAAACCCTTCTAGGTGTTTGTGGATAACTTACAGTAAACCCTTCTAGGTGTTTGTGGATAACTTACAGTAAACCCTTCTAGGTGTTTGTGGATAACTTACAGTAAACCCTTCTAGGTGTTTTTGGATAATTTACAGTAAACCCTTCTAGGTGTTTGTGGATAACTTACAGTAAACCCTTCTAGGTGTTTGTGGATAACTTACAGTAAACCCTTCTAGGTGTTTTGAATAATTTACAGTAAACCCTTCTAGGTGTTTGTGGATAATTTACAGTAAACCTTTCTAGGTGTTTGTGGATAACTTACAGTAAACCCTTCTAGGTGTTTTTGGATAATTTACAGTAAACCCTTCTAGGTGTTTGTGGATAACTTACAGTAAACCCTTCTAGGTGTTTGTGGATAACTTACAGTAAACCCTTCTAGGTGTTTGTGGATAACTTACAGTAAACTCTTCTAGGTGTTTGTGGATAATTTACAGTAAACCCTTCTAGGTGTTTTTGGATAACTTACAGTAAACCCTTCTAGGTGTTTTTGGATAACTTACAGTAAACCCTTCTAGGTGTTTGTGGATAACTTACAGTAAACCCTTCTAAGTGTTTGTGGATAATTTACAGTAAACCCTTCTAGGTGTTTTTGGATAATTTACAGTAAACCCTTCTAGGTGTTTGTGGATAACTTACAGTAAACCCTTCTAGGTGTTTGTGGATAACTTACAGTAAACCCTTCTAGGTGTTTGTGGATAACTTACAGTAATCCCTTCTAGGTGTTTTTTGGACAACTTACAGTAAACCCTTTACTGACTGTGTGACTGAGCTGCCTTATTGGTTCTTGTCGTTGTTAACAGGGGTACCCAGACAGTCACCTCAAACCTGCAACAGTAATAGACGTTACAGGATGACATCACCTGGGCTAGATAAGAGTTATCTACGCTGCCATGGTACTGGGGAAAATATTTGACCATGAACACAAATGATGAAAAAAGCTGCTATGTGGCAACTGGCTGTGTGAGTGAATTTCAACTCTGTAAATAATAGTGTTGTACCATTTAGGTTGAGCTACTCTTTCATTTTTATTTTATTTATTTTTTGTGCGTATGACAAAATGTCTGGGATCTTTTGTTTCAGCTCATGAAACATGGGACCAACACTTTACTTGTTGCGTTTATGTTTTGTTTTTTTGTTCAGTGTACATTACCAATCACTTAAAAATCAACATATCAGCCATGATCCGAATTAGGCCTACCCTTCAGGGCATCTCTCTGTGTGTTATGCATCGTCTGTGTGTGCCAGTGCGAGTAGGCCATTTCCCGAGGAGAGAGAGAGAGAGACATTTCAACAGGTAGCCTATACAATAATGATAGAGTAACTACATAGCCAATTCAAAACATAGCTTGTAGTTTATAATATTACGCCATTTAGCAGATGCTTTTATCCAAAGCGACATACATTTTTACGCATGGGTGGTCCCGGGGATCGAACCCACTACCCTGGCGTTACAAGCGCCATGCTCTACCAATTGAGCTACAGAGGACTAGTTTGGCTAGTTATCTCACTAGTTAACTATTTAGCTACACGCATTGTCGTTGGCTTGTCGCCTTTCCACCGGCACTGTTGAGAAATAAATCTGACACCGTTATTGGAAAGCTGGGATTCCCCTCTATTAAACAGCACTTGAAGAAACTTTCAGAGTTCTTGAAAAGTTCCGTATTGACTGACCTTCATGTATTGAAGTAATTATGGACTGTCGTTTCTCTTTGCTTATTTGAGCTGTTCTTGCCATAATATGGACTTGGTCTTCTACCAAATAGGGCTATCTTCTGTATACCCACCCCTACCTTGTCACAACACAACTGATTGGCTCAAACGCATTAAGAAGATAATAAATTCCACAAGTTAACTTGTAAGAAGGCACACCTGTTCATTGAAATGCATTCCAGGTGACTGCCTCATGAAGCTGGTTGAGAGAATGCCAAGAGTGTGCAAAGCTGTCATCAAGGCAAAGGGTGGCTATTTGAAGAATCTCAAATAAAACAATTATTTTGATTTGTTTTACACTTTTTTGGTTACTACATGATTCCATATGTGTTATTCCATAGTTTTGATGGCTTCACTATTATTCTATAATGTAGAACATTGTAAAAATTAAGAAAAACCCTTGAATGAGTAGGTGTGTCCAAACTTTTGACTGGTACTTCATGTACATACATACACTTTTCTATACACACACTCACACACATACACTATATGAATGTATGTGAAAGTAATTGAGATACAGTACATGACCAAAAGTATGTGGACACCTGCTCGTCGAACTTCTCATTCGAAAATCACGGGCATTAATATTTAGTTGGTCCCCCCTTTTCTGCTGTAACAGCCTCCACTCTTATGGGAAGGCTTTCTAATAGATGTTGGAACATTGTTGCGGGGACTTGCTTCCATTCAGCCACCACGAGAGCATTAGAGAGGTCGGTCACTGATGCTGGGTGATTAGGCCTGGCTCGCAGTCAGCGTTCCAATTCATCCCAAAGGTGTTCTATGGGGTTGAGGTCAGGGCTCTGTGCAGGCCAGTCAAGTTCTTCCACACTGATCTCGACAAACCTTTTCTGTATGGACCTCGCTTTGTGCACGGGGGCATTGTCATGCTGAAACAGGAAAGGGCCCTCCCCAAACTGTTGCCACAAAGTTAGAAGCACGGAACCGTCTAGAATATAATTGTATGCTGTAGCGTTAAGATTTCCCTTCACTGGAACTAAGGGGCCTAGCCCGAACCATGAAAAACAGCCACAGACCATTATTCCTCCTCTACCAAACTTTACAGTTGGCATTATGCAGTTGGGATAATTGTTATGCAGTCAGGGTTCAACAAAAAAATAAAAAAATAAAATAATTAAAAACAGTGACAACCTTTACAACCGATATACACATGAAACAGTGAGATCGAGAAAAGGGAACATCATTGTGAAAAAGTGCAACAGTAAATAGCCATTTCATTTGATGTTTCAGAAAGTTTATGGGATAAAATAGTTATTGCATATGTTGCTGTTGAGTTTGGGAAGTCTAAAACGATACTGTCCTCACCACTTTCTTTCTGAACGTCACTGAGCGCTGTGCCTCGATGACCCTGTGTTAAGTTTGCCAAACCCGGCCACCATCGAGAACATATTATAATTATTATATAACAGATTCATTAATGCTGACATTAAAATAGTTCATCTCAACAACAACAAAACAGCCACTGCTGTCCCTTTTTGCATCTGTGATATCCTCAAACGTCAACTTGTTGTTCTCAGGTGCTTGTAGGTACTGACCAGCTCAATGCAATTTCCCATGACCACAGTGGGTGTGGGGTTCAATGGCTGCCTTCTAAAGTCAAGGCCAAATCTGTAGACATTCAGTTGGAGGAAGCAGTTCTCACACCATGACACAAAAGTCATCTACCACAGGCCCATCCTACTGACGATGACAGAGTCAAATCAAATCAAATCAAAATGTATTTTGTCACAAGCCCTTAACCAACAATGCAGTTCAAGAAATAGAGTAAAGAAATATTTACTAAATAAACTAAAGTAAAAAATAAAAAGTAACACAATACAATTCCATAACAATAACGAGGCTATATACAGGGGGTACCGGTACTGAGTCAATGTGCGGGGGCAGCGGTTAGTGGAGGTAATATGTACATGTAGGTGGGGTAAAGTGACTATACACAGATAATAGACAGCGAGTAGCAGCAGTGTAAAAACAAAGGGGGTGTCAATGCAAATAGTCTGGGTGGCCATTTGATTAACTGTTCAGCAGTCTTATGGCTTGGGGGTAGAAGCTGTTAAGGAGCCTTTTGGACCTAGACTTGGCGCTCCGGTACCGCTTGCCGTGCGGTAGCAGAGAGAACAGTCTATGACTTGGGTGACTGGAGTCTTTTACAATTTTTTGGGCTTGGAAGCTTGGCCCCAGTGATGTACTGGGCCATATGCATTACCCTCTGCAGCGCCTTATGGTCAGATGACAAGCAGTTGCCATGCCATGTGGTGATGCAACCAGACAGGATGCTCTCGATGGTGCAGCTGTAGAACTTTTTGAGGATCTGGGGACCCATGCCAAATCTTTTTAGTCTCCTGAGGGGGGGAAAGTGTTGTTGTGCCCTCTTCACGACTGTCTTGGTGTGTTTGGACCATGATATGAGATGTTGGTGATGTGGACACCAAGGAACTTGAAACTCTCGACACGCTCCCCTACAGCCCTGTCGATGTTAATGGGGGCGTGTTCGGTCCTCCTTTTCCTGTAGTCCATGATCATCTCCTTTGTCTTGCTCATGTTGAGGGAGAGGTTGTTGTCCTGGCACCACACGGCCAGATCTCTGACCTCCTCCCTGTAGGCTGTCTCATCATTGTCTGTGATCTACCACCGTTGTGTTGTCAGCAACCTTAATGATGGTGTTGGAGTCGTGCTTGGCCACGCAGTCGTCCTTGAACAGGGAATACAGGAGGGGACTAAGCAGGCACCCCTGAGGGGCCCCCGTGTTGAGGATCAGCGTGGCAGATGTGTTGTTGCCTACCCTTACCACCTGGGGGCGGCCCATCAGGAAGTCCAGGATCCAGTTGCAGAGGGAGGTGTTTAGTCCCAGGATCCTTAGCTTAGTGTTGAGCTTTGTGGGCACTATGGTGTTGAACGCTGAGATGTAGTCAATGAATAACATTCTCACATAGGTGTTCCTTTTGTCCAAGTGGGAAAGGGCAGTGTGGAGTGTGATTGAGATTGCATCATCTGTGGATCTGTTGGGGCGATATGCGAATTGGAGTGGGTCTAGGGTTTCCTGGATGATGGTGTTGATGTGAGCCATGACCAGCCTTTCAAAGCACTTCATGGCTACCGACGTGAGTGCTACGGGGCGGTAGTCATTTAGGCAGGTTACCTTCGCATTCTTGGGCACAGGGACTATGGTGGTCTGCTTGAAACATGTTGGTATTACAGACTCAGATAAGGAGAGGTTGAAAATGTCAGTGAAGATACTTACCAGTTGGTCAGCACATGCTCGGAGTACACGTCCTGGTAGTCCATCTGGCCATGCGGCCTTGTGAATGTTGACCTGTTTAAAGGTCTTGCTCACATCGGCTATGGAGAGCGTGATCACACAGTCGTCCGGAACAGCTGGTGCTCTCATGCATTCTTCAGTGTTGCTTGCCTCGAAGCGAGCATAAAAGGCATTTAGCTCGTCTGTTAGGCTCGCGTCACTGGGCTGGGTTTCACTAGACATCAGCAAACTTGATGATGTGCCTGTTTTCATATTCGCTACAACAGTCATTAGTGTATAGTATAATCAGGAGAGGAGAGAGCACGCAACCTTGTGGGGATCCGGTGGAGGAGCCATTTATTCGCACTTGTTGAGACCAGTCGGTAAGGAAATCCACTATCCAGCCCACAATGCTCACATCCAGCTTGAAGTGGGAGAGGGGCTTCTCTGCTAGTATGTGATGCTGGATAGTATTGAAGGCTGACGAGAAGTTCAATGAACAGAAGCCTCGCATGGGTTTTTGTTCCCTCCAGGTGCTTGTAGAGGAAGTTGCATCCTCCCCCCCTCCGTTTGACCCTGTAAGCAAACTGCAGGGGTCCATGGAATTCTCATCCTGACGCAGTACATCCTTCTTGATTAGCTTCTCAAATGATGTCATCACCAAGGATGTCAGTGCCACCGGCCTAATGGCATTTAGCACCTTGGGGGAACAACAGTAGCGTGCTTCCATAGTTAAGGCACCTTCTGCAGCTCGGGTGACAGCATGAAAATGTGATGAAAAATGCCACTGAGTTGTTCTGAACATGACTTAAGTACCTGTCCACAAATGTTGTCTGGTCCTGGGCTCTTTTTAACTTTGGTCTGTCTGAATAGGCCGGTGACACTCTGGATGCTAAATTCCAACTTGGGATTTAGCAATTGTCCTCATACGCATCTCAATAATTTCTCCACTAAAATTCTGATCGTCAAATCTGAGATAAAAACCATTTAGCTCATCAGCCAGTCCTTTATCTGAGTTAAAACCATCAACCTGTATCATCTTGTTACACATTTACATTTATGTCATTTAGCAGACGCTCTTATCCAGAGCGCCTTACAAATTGGGACTGATCAGAGCCTGAAGGTACGGAGGTGCCGTTCCCCTCACAGCTCCGTAGGCAAGCACCATGGTCTTGTAGCAGATGCAAGCTTCAACTGGAAGCCAGTGGAGTGTGAGGAGGAGCGGGGTGACGTGAGAGAACTTGGGAAGGTTGAACACCAGACGGGCTGCGGCATTCTGGATGAGTTGTAGGGGTTTAATGGCACAGGCAGGGAGCCCAGCCAACAGCGAGTTGCAGTAATCCAGACGGGAGATGACAAGTGCCTGGATTAGGACCTGTGCCGCTTCCTGTGTAAGGCAGGGTTGTACTCTCCGAATGTTGTAGAGCATGAACCTACAGGATCGGGTCACCGCCTTGATGTTAGCGGAGAATGACAGGGTGTTGTCCAGGGTCACGCCAAGGCTCTTCACACTCTGGGAGGAGGACAAAATGGAGTTGTCAACCGTGATGGCGAGATCATGGAACGGGCAGTCCATCCCCGGGAGGAAGAGCAGCTCCGTCTTGCCAAGGTTCAGCTTGAGGTGGTGATCCGTCATCCATACTGATATGTCTGCCAGACATGCAGAGATGCGAATCGCCACCTTGTTATCAGAAGGGGGAAAGGAGAAGATTAGTTGTGTGTCGTCTGCGTAGCAATGATAGGAGAGGCCATGTGAGGATATGACAGAGCCAAGTGACTTGGTGTATAGCGAGAATAGGAGAGGGCCTAGAACTGAGCCCTGGGGGACACCAGTGGTGAGAGCACGTGGTGCGGAGACAGCTTCTCGCCACGCCACTTGGTAGGAGCGACCGGTCAGGTAGGACGCAATCCAAGAGTGAGCCGCGCCGGAGTTGCCCAGCTCGGAGAGGGTGGAGAGGAGGATCTGATGGTTCACAGTATCAAAGGCAGCAGACAGGTCTAGAAGGACACGAGCAGAGGAGAGAGAGTTAGCTTTAGCAGTGCGGAGAGCCTCCGTGACACCGAGAAGAGCAGTCTCAGTTGAATGACCAGTCTTGAAACCTGACTGGTTTGGATCAAGAAGGTCATTCTGAGAGAGATAGCAAGAGAGTTGGCTAAAGATGGCACGCTCAATAGTTTTGGAGAGAAAAGAAAGAAGGGATACTGGTCTGTAGTTGTTGACATCAGAGGGATCGAGTGTTGGTTTTTTGAGAAGGGGTGCAACTCTTGCTCTCTTGAAGACTGAAGGGACATAGCCAGCGGTCAAGGATGAGTTGATCAGCGAGGTGAGGTAAGGGAGAAGGTCACCGGAGATGGTCTGGAGAAGAGAGGAGGGGATAGGGTCAAGCGGGCAGGTTGTTGGGCGGCCGGCCGTCACAAGTCGCAAGATTTTATCTGGAGAGAGAGGGGAGAGAGGGGAGAAAGAAGTCAAAGCATAGGGTAGGGCAGTGTGAGCAGGACCAGCAGCATTTCACTTAACAAACGAGGATCGGATGTCGTCAACCTTCTTTTCAAAATGGTTGACGAAGTCATCCACAGAGAGTGAGGGGGGATTCAGCAGGGAGAAGAAGGTGGCAAAGAGCTTCCTAGGGATAGAGTCAGATGCTTGGAATTTAGAGTGGTAGAAAGTGGCCTTAGCAGCAGAAACAGATGAAGAAAATGAGGAGGAAGAGGAGGGAGTGAAAAGATGCCAGGTCCGCAGGGAGTCTAGTTTTCCTCCATTTCCGCTCGGCTGCCCGGAGCCCTGTTCTGTGAGCTCGCAATGAGTCATCAAGCCACGGAGCTGGAGGGGAGGACCGAGCCGGCCTGGAGGATAGGGGACAAGGAGAGTCAAAGGATGCAGAAAGGGAGGAGAGGAGGGTCGAGGAGGCAGAATCAGGAGATTGGAGGGAGAAGGATTGAGCAGAGGGAAGAGACGATAGGATGGAAGAGGAGAGAGTAGCAGGAGAGAGAGAGCGAAGGTTGCGATGGCGCATTACCATCTGAGTAGGGGCAGAGTGAGTAGTGTTGGAGGAGAGCGAGAGAGAGAAGGATACAAAGTAGTGGTCGGAGACATGGAGGTAAGTTGCAGTGAGATTAGTAGAAGAACAGCATCTAGTAAAGATGAGGTCAAGCGTATTGCCTGCCTTGTGAGTAGGGGGGGACGGTGAGAGGGTGAGGTCAAAAGAGGAGAGGAGTGGAAAGAAGGAGGCAGAGAGAAATGAGTCAAATGTAGACGTAGGGAGGTTGAAGTCACCCAGAACTGTGAGGGGTGAGCCATCCTCAGGAAAGGAACTTATCAAGGCGTCAAGCTCATTGATGAATTCTCCAAGGGAACCTGGAGGGCGATAAATGACAAGGATATTAAGCTTAAATGGGCTAGTGACTGTGACAGCGTGGAATTCAAATGAGGAGATAGACAGATGGGTCAGGGGAAAAATAGAGAATATCCACTTGGGAGAGATGAGGATTCCTGTGCCACCACCCCGCTGACCAGATGCTCTCGGGGTATGCGAGAACACATGGTCAGACGAGGAGAGAGCAGTAGGAGTAGCAGTGTTTTCAGTGGTAATCCATGTTTCCGTCAGCGCCAAGAAGTCGAGGGACTGGAGGGTAGCATAGGCTGAGATGAACTTTGCCTTGTTGGCAGCAGAACGGCAGTTCCAGAGGCTGCCTGAGACCTGGAACTCCACGTGGGTCGTACGTGCAGGGACCACCAGGTTAGAGAGGCAGCAGCCACGCGGTGTGAGGCGTTTGTATAGCCTGTGCGGAGAGGAGAGAACAGGGATAGACAGAGGCATAGTTGACAGGCTGCAGAAAATGGCTACAATAATGCAAAGGAGATCGGAATGAAATGAACTAAACATCTTGGAAAGGAGAGAGCGGGGCCTCCCTCCCCACAACACCCAAATATAACTCTCCCAACTTCCACCTCAGAAACTATAATTGTTGTTACCCTTGTCTTGTTGCCCAACCATAGTTCTCATTCCATTCCAGGGTTTCCCTTGTCTTGTTGCCCAACCATAGTTCTCATTCCATTCCAGGGTTTCCCTTGTCTTGTTGCCGAACCATAGTTCCCATTCCATTCAAGGCAGCCCTAAGATTGTTGCTACTGAAATCACCCTCCATCTTCTCCTTATATGTCACGCCCTGACTCTGGGGACTCTTATTTGTTGAGTCAGGGAGTGATTTTCTATGTTGTATTTTCTATGTTTTCGATCTAGTATGTCTAGATCTATGTTGGCCGCTGTGGTTCCCAATCAGAGGCAGCTGTCGCTCGTTGTCTCTGATTGGGGACCATACTTAGGCAGCCTATTGGCACTAGTGGGTTGTGGGATCTTGTTCCGTGTAAGGTATGTTTTGTGTTCTACCTTGGACTTCCCGTTTCATTTAGTTTGTTGTTTTGTCGTGTTGTTTATTAAGTTAAAATAAACATGTACGCATATCACGCTGCGCCTTGGTCCGTCCCGTCTATGAACGAACGTGACATTATATTTCGGTTTGGCCTTCTTGATTTCAGATCTCACTTCAATTCTAGATTTCCTTTTAGCAGTCACATTGCCCTCATAAAGCAGTATTCTTTTTACACAATAAGCCCTTCAATGACTTTATAACCCAAGGCTTGTTGTTGGGATAAATAGTTAAATTTTTGCTAGGGATCACTGTATCAGGTATAACTGCACACCACATCAGTGAGTTCATCTATATTGTCGCTAGAGTCTTGAAACACAGCCCAGTCTGTGCAGTCAAAACAGCCCTGCAACGCCAGATTGCTATCATTGGTCCAAACCTTCACTTCCCGCTTTTGCGCTTTCTCCTTCTTTCAGCACAGTCCTGTAGAGAGGCAGAAGATGCACTGTGTTGTGGGTCAGATGAGCTGAGCGGGGCTCTCGCTATAGACTTGTAGGCCCCTCTGATGGAGCCATAACATATAGTGCCTTGCTAAAGTATTCATCCCCCTTGGCGTTTTTCCTATTTTTTTGCATTACAACCTGTAATTTAAATTGATTTTTATTTGGATTTAATGTAATGGTCGTACACAAAATAGTCCAAATTGGTGAAGTGAAATGAAAAAAAATTACTTGTTTCCAAAAATTCTAAAGAATAAATAACAGAAAAGTGGTGCGTGCATATGTATTCACCCCCTTTGCAATGAAGCCCCTAAATAAGATCTGTTGCAACCAATTACCTTCAGAAGTCACATAATTAGTTAAATAAAGTCCACCTGTGTGCAATCTAAGTGTCACATGATCTGTCACATGATCTCAGTGTATATACACCTGTGTTTTTTTGTCTTATTTCTTGTTTGTTTGACAAAGATTATTTTTTAAATCTTCAAAGTGGTAGGCATGTTGTGTAAATCAAAGTATACAAACCCCCCCAAAAAATCAATTTTAATTCCAGGTTGTAAGGCAACAAAATAGGAAAAATGCCAAGGGGGGGGTGAATACTTTCGCAAGGCACTGTAGGTCCAGGGCCTTGTTGAGGCGTGACATATTGATAGATGTTATTCTGAGTTTTCTTCATGTTACAGTGGTTAAAATCTTCTAACACAATATTGGGAGACGCAGATAATATACATATATACTATATAATATATATACATATATATATATAATATACATATATACTATATAATATATAATATCACAGTATAAATAAGATCAGCAGCAGTCTTCACGACGTGATAAATATTTGGGGAAACTCTCTTGGGAGGTAGAAAGGTCTTACCGTCACTGACAGAAGTTCAAATATCAGGTAGACATAGTCACTCACGGACAGTTACATTATTGCACCATCGGTGATTGATGTACAACGGACACCGCCCCCCTGTGATTTCCCAGTCGAACCGCTGTCCTGGTCCAGTCGGAACGGACACCCCAAATCAGTTTATCTTTCGAAGACGAGTCCATGTCTGAGTCAGTCAGTAAAAACCATAAAACAGGTGTCTCCGTGCTCGTGAAGATGATTGACCTTAAACTGCAACTCATCTGTTTTATTCCTCAAGGATTGCACGTTCGCCAGGATTATAGAAGGGAAAGGGATGTGGTTAGCCTGCTGCTGATGCTTAATCCGTAATCGAACACCACCTCTCCTCCTCCATTCATCGGTTGCCAACACTTCCATGTGTTTCAGAAGAGAGTCCACAGACTTGTTAAGGGATCCCTTTGTAGCAGTATTGTTTTATGTTTGTCTGTGTGGCAGAGTTCATGAAGGCCCATAGCGAGATTCAGTATAATCCACCAAACGAGTGAAAAAAGTATCTCCATTTTACGAATGATCTCATAAAAAACTTCTAGGACATTTGCCACATCTAACAGGACAAAACAGACTCACTTGGGACTTTACAAACAATATAGTTACAGAATGTGTAACAGAAAGTGGTCCTCTGTAGCTCAACTGGTAGAGCACGGTGCTTGTAACGCCAAGGTAGTGGGTTCGATCCCTGGGACCACCCATACACAAAAATGTATGCACGCATGACTGTAAGTCGCTTTGGATAAAAGCGTCTGCTAAATGGCATATTATATTATATTATATATTATTAAAAATACAAACACCTGCTGCCGGTCGCTATCTGGAGCCGCACGAATGTTGCAACCGAGGACAGACATTTTTTACACGCTACGCGCTTCAGCACTCGCCGGTCCCGTTCTGTTTGACTGTGTGGCCTACCACCTATGCCCTTTCCTCCTGGCTGGCTCGGCCCTCCCCTCCTGCTCTGTGGCTGAATGACTCTTGCGAGCAGAACAAGGCTGCAGGCAGCTAAAGCGAAAATGAAGGAAACCTAAACTTCCAGAGGATCTATCATCCTTCCACTCCCTCCTCTCTACCTTCTCTTCTGTATCCGCTGCTAAAGCCACTTTATATCACTTTATTTCAAGCTTCTGCCTCTAACCCTAGGAAACTCCCTTCTTAATCCTCCACCCCCTTTCCCCCTTGTAGACGACTGTTAACGACTTTGAAAAGAAGGTTGACGACGTCCACTCCTCATTCACTCAGCCTGTAGAGTCCTACGCTTTGACCTCTTTCTCCCCTCTCTCTCCAGAATCCTGCGACTAGTGAGGTACGGCCGACCAACATTCTATTTTATTTAAAAAGGACTGAAGACAGAAACAGATAATTTGGTTCCATGTTCAACCTAGTGCTGTAACAAATTATATCAAATAGCCTAGTACACAAACCAAAACTTTTCAAATGTTCAAATGAAAAGGCTTTTGCACAGAAAAACGTGAACAAGTCGGGTGCATTACAAATTCAGCAACGTAAAAAAACGAAAGCACTGATTATATGGAACGAGATCAGAATGACCGCTAAGGTTTGATCCATAAATGAAATAGGTAGCCTAGCAAAAAACAAAATCCATATGTTCAAAATCAAAAGGCCTGATTAACATGACATCAATAAACCCAAACACTGAGTCCCAGGTGCCTGGTACCGACACATTCAGAAAAGATGGTTTACTATTTAAACTGAACAAAAATATGAACGCAACATGTAAGAGGAGCCTGGGGAGAGGTTGGAGATAAGGGATTAATGATGTTTATAGACAGAGGGAGCCTGAGGAGAGGTTGGAGATAAGGGATTAATGATGTTTATAGACAGAGGGAGCCTGAGGAGAGGTTGGAGATAAGGGATTAATGATGTTTATAGACAGAGGGAGCCTGAGGTGAGGTTGGAGATTAGGGATTAATGATGTTTATAGACAGAGGGAGCCTGAGGAGAGGTTGGAGATAAGGGATTAATGATGTTTATAGACAGAGGGAGCCTGAGGAGAGGTTGGAGATAAGGGATTAATGATGTTTATAGACAGAGGGAGCCTGAGGAGAGGTTGGAGATAAGGGATGAATGATGTTTATAGACAGAGGGAGCCTGAGGAGAGGTTGGAGATAAGGGATAAATGATGTTTATAGACAGAGGGAGCCTGAGGTGAGGTTGGAGATTAGGGATTAATGATGTTTATAGACAGAGGGAGCCTGGGGAGAGGTTGGAGATTAATGATGTTTATAGACAGAGGGAGCCTGAGGAGTGGTTGGAGATAAGGGATTAATGATGTTTATAGACAGAGGGAGCCTGAGGAGAGGTTGGAGATAAGGGATTAATGATGTTTATAGACAGAGGGAGCCTGAGGAGAGGTTGGAGATAAGGGATTAATGATGTTTATAGACAGAGGGAGCCTGAGGAGAGGTTGGAGATAAGGGAGTAATGATGTTTATAGACAGAGGGAGCCTGAGGTGAGGTTGGAGATAAGGGATTAATGATGTTTATAGACAGAGGGAGCCTGAGGAGAGGTTGGAGATAAGGGATTAATGATGTTTATAGACATAGGGAGCCTGAGGAGAGGTTGGAGATTAGGGATTAATGATGTTTATAGACAGAGGGAGCCTGAGGAGAGGTTGGAGATTAATGATGTTTATAGACAGAGGGAGCCTGAGGAGAGGTTGGAGATTAATGATGTTTATAGACAGAGGGAGCCTGAGGAGAGGTTGGAGATAAGGGATTAATGATGTTTATAGACAGAGGGAGCCTGAGGAGAGGTTGGAGATAAGGGATTAATGATGTTTATAGACAGAGGGAGCCTGAGGAGAGGTTGGAGATAAGGGATTAATGATGTTTATAGACAGAGGGAGCCTGAGGAGAGGTTGGAGATAAGGGATTAATGATGTTTATAGACAGAGGGAGCCTGAGGAGAGGTTGGAGATAAGGGATTAATGATGTTTATAGACAGAGGGAGCCTGAGGAGAGGTTGGAGATAAGGGATTAATGATGTTTATAGACAGAGGGAGCCTGAGGAGAGGTTGGAGATAAGGGATTAATGATGTTTATAGACAGAGGGAGCCTGAGGAGAGGTTGGAGATAAGGGATTAATGATGTTTATAGAGAGAGGGAGCCTGAGGAGAGGTTGGAGATAAGGGATTAATGATGTTTATAGAGAGAGGGAGCCTGAGGAGAGGTTGGAGATAAGGGATTAATGATGTTTATAGACAGAGGGAGCCTGAGGAGAGGTTGGAGATAAGGGATTAATGATGTTTATAGACAGAGGGAGCCTGAGGAGAGGTTGGAGATAAGGGATTCATGATGTTTATAGACAGAGGGAGCCTGAGGAGAGGTTGGAGATTAATGATATTTATAGACAGAGGGAGCCTGAGGAGAGGTTGGAGATTAATTATGTTTATAGACAGAGGGAGCCTGAGGATGATTCATGTTTGTGTGTGTGTATGTGTGTGTGTGTGTGTGTGTGTGTGTGTGTGTGTGTGTGTGTGTGTGTGTGTGTGTGTGTGTGTGTGTGTGTGTGTGTGTGTGTGTGTGTGTGTGTGTGTGTGTGTGTAGCATGGGGGGTGGCAGAAGGGGTAGATGTGTGTATTTGTGTGTGTGGTGTGTGTGTGTGTTTGTCACAGGTGAGGACGTCTGCCCTCTGTCTCACCCCAAACACACCTTACCACTTCACCTACGTTCCATGTGGCATCTTCCCTGCCTATCAGTTCAAGGACCTGCTAACTTATTTCACCTTGTTTCTGAAAGATTCACAATATACACCGAAAAAATATATAAACGCAGCATGTAAAGTGTTGGTCCCATGTTTCATGAGCTGAAATAAAATATCCCAGAAATGTTCCATATATACAAAAAGCTTATTCTCTCAAATTTGGAGCACTATTTATTTCCATCCCTGTTAGTGAGCATTTCTCCTTTGCCAAGATAAATTCATAGACAAATTCATTGATTAGGACCTAGTGAATTTATTTCAATTGACTGATTTCCTTATATGAACTGTAACTCAGTAAAATCTTTGAAATTGTTGCATGTTGTGTTCATATTTTTGTTCAGTAATAGTTTAAAAGCTCTGACAAAGACCAAGAGAACGAAAAAACACTTTTCAATGAGAAAACAGAAATCAACTTTGGGTAAAAAACAAACAAACAAACAAAAAAAACGTGGCTTTCAAAGATGTAGTACTCATGATCATTTTAAGGAGAACAAAAACTTACCCTACATTTGAGCGCCACCACAGAAGCATCGCTATTCAGCGTCTTCCCAATTAAGTAGCCTAGTTTCGTTGTTTGGCTATTTGAAGAGAACTTGAAGAGAACAGGTAGCTTAGTGGTTAAGAGCGTCGTGCCAGTAACCGAAAGGTCACTGGTTCTAATCCCCGAGCCGACTAGGTGAAAAATCTGTCGATGTGCCCTTGAGCAAGGCACTTAACCCTAATTGCTCTGGATAAGAGTGTCTGCTAAATAATGTAAATGTAACTAGGGCCTACCACTCGCAGCCCCACCTCTTCCAATGCATTGTGGGAAAGTGTGCATTGAATTCTACAAGATGAAAAGCTGAAATGAGTAACGTTTCCAGCTATTCGTTGATTTCAGTAGCACATTCCCATATCTAATTGATCAGCTGTTGTCAAAGCCAAAATGAGTATGTCATCTGGGCATTTAAAGTATACTACATTTTTCAAAATGTCGCACACTATCAAACTTTATTTTTTTCGCATACTCAAGTGACCTACTATTTAGGACACAGGTGGGTATTCGGACATGGCCAATGTGTCCTTTCTCATGGCAGTATTGACAAACTGGCGGATACGAAGAACCAGTTTTCTGACGATCCCTTGTCTTTGGGCACTGGGGGAAAAAAAACTAAAACCTCGTAGGAGTCTCTGGATTGCTGTTTTCAAAATACACTTTTGTGGTAGTTTGTCAACTACCAAAGTATCAAAAAAAAAATGGTTTTAGTGCCAAATAAAATCACCCGCGGGAACTCTATACACCCATTGCACAACAGGTTGAGGTCAATAGGGGTCATCAGGGTTCCCAAATATGAATGGAGCAGCAGACGGCACCCACATCGCCATAGAAGCACCATCCGAAAACTATAGTGGTTCAACTACGTGAACAGAAAAGGCTTCCACTCACTTCATGTGCAGGTGATAGGTTATGTGATGTGCAAAATAAACTGCTGAATGTGGCAGTGGCACGGGGTGGCCAGGTGGAACGCACAACTCCTTCATTCTGCAGAACAGCAATGTTGGCCTATACCCCCTACAGGAGGGAGCTGTTGAGGATGGACAGCTTATTGGTGTGTTAACCTACTCGTTTGAAGTATATTTGCCATTGCTAAAGCAACCTGAATTGTAACTATGTTTTTTTTCTTCTTTTCACTGGTCAAGCCACAACTGAGCGAGACAAATATAACCTTTTGGTTGTACTGAACCTCTGACTCTAGCGCCTCTATTTCAGTATCAGGGGAATAAAATGATTAGTATTTTTGGTAGCGACGTTGTCTTTCATGGTACGGTGTTGTATATTCCCCGCTGGCTTTAAAGGGATGATTTTGACCCTATATGATTAATTAGGTGCGTTTCTAAATGCAAATAGCCAAGTTCGTGCACGAGCACTGAGGTTGAGAACAATTTATATTCATCAATGGTTAACTCCTACCGGTGTGCGTATGACGCTCGTAGGATTTGTTTGACAAATCACACTTTTTCTATGCGTACCAACATTGTAAGTTCCGTTCGTAAGTAGTATTTTTGAATAGTTTTCTATGCAATATTGATAAATGAGGCCCCAGGCGTTTACATTTGTTGGATGACATGAAAATAGAGCTCTTTGGCCACACACAGATGAGGTATTGAAAGGTGTTGAAAACGAGTGCCAATCATTTTGACCTCTATTAAATAAAATCTAATTCTTTGAGCAATTGTATTAGTATAAAATAGAATTGTCAATTATTATTTTTTTTACAATACAATATAGATCAGTATTTGTATTATTTATTTTAGAGTATTTTTCAAGGGATCCAATAATTTTGGACCTGACTATAATATATCTTTATATTCTGTATGTATTTGGTCTGTATTAGTGCATCCAAAAAACAATCAAAACGATGTCAAAGCATTGCAGTCTGTGTGCTACTGCTTATACATTTGTATTGTTTGAGTGGCTGCTTCAGTATTTTGCGAGTGTATTACTGGAAACATTGATAAGCTGATGAATAACATGGACAACATGACAGGGAAAAACACAAAACAAACTGCGTAATTATATCGACTGATCCTCTGATCTTCTGTGTTCCCATCCACCTTTACTGTACCTAACCAAATACGACTCAGCCCAGTCACACAAGACACATGCAACAACACTCTTTATCTAATTTTAATCAAAATAGCTCGGCTGAAAATGACGGATAAGTACCGCAATTTTCTGATTTTCCTGTAGCCGCAAACCCCCAGCCCCGGCGCCTTCAAAGGGAGTCAAGATACCATTGGATTGAAAAGGGGTGGTATGCAACAAAATGCAATTTTCAACACAATACAGTCATTTCCCTGCCATAGGTCTTGAGACCTGATCTATGTTCCAAATGCGAACCCCATTCCATACATAGTGCACTATCTTTTACACAGCCCTGTGGTCCCTGATCACTATCTTTTCACTCCATAGACAAAATGTGTCATTTGGGATACAGCCCAGAAATCAGCACAATTCAAACCTCTGGTATTTTTCTGTGATTATTCAGCACTTGGATGGAAATAAATTGGAGGATATGTTGGAATATGTTGCAGTCCAAGTCATGTCCTTTACTGTACGATGATGGTCATTATGGAAGAGGAGGAAGAGAGGGAAAAAGTATGAAAATATATATATGGACACTCACTGCTGTAAATTGCTCTGGATAAGTGCTTCTGCTAAATGACTCAAATGTGAATGTAAGGGCAGGGGAACTGAACAGAGAGCAGACCTAGCTGCGCTGCCCTCTACCCTCCTCTACCCTCCTCTACCTTCCTCTACCCTCCTCTACCTTCCTCTACCCTCCTCTACCTTCCTCTACCCTCCTCTCCTCTGCTCTAACCTCCTCTACTTTCCTCTACCCTCCTCTCCTCTCCTCTACCCTGCTCTACCCTCCTCTACCCTCCTCTACCCTCCTCTCCTCTACCCTCCTCTACCCTCCTCTACCCTCCTCTACCCTCCTCTACCTTCCTCTACCCTCCTCTACCCTCCTCTACCTTCCTCTACCCTCCTCTCCTCTACCCTCCTCTACCCTCCTCTACCCTCCTATCCTCTCCTCTACCCTCCTCTACCCTCCTCTACCCTCCTCTACCCTCCTCTACCCTCCTCTACCTTCCTCTCCTCTCCTCTACCTTCCTCTACCCTCCTCTCCTCTCCTCTACCCTCCTCTACCCTCCTCTCCTCTCCTCTTCTCCACCCTCCTCTACCCTCCTCTACCCTCCTCTACCCTCCTCTCCTCTCCTCTACCCTCCTCTACCCTCCTCTACCTTCCTCTACCCTCCTCTACCCTCCTCTACCCTCCTCTACCTTCCTCTACCCTCCTCTACCCTCCTCTACCCTCCTCTACCCTCCTCTACCCTCCTCTACCTTCCTCTACCCTCCTCTACCTTCCTCTACCTTCCTCTACCCTCCTCTACCTTCCTCTACCCTCCTCTCCTCTCCTCTACCTTCCTCTACCCTCCTCTACCTTCCTCTACCCTCCTCTACCCTCCTCTACCCTCCTCTACCCTCCTCTACTTTCCTCTACCCTCCTCTACCCTCCTCTACCCTCCTCTACCCTCCTCTACCCTCCTCGACCTTCCTCTATCTTCCTCTACCATCCTCTACCCTCCTCTACCCTCCTCGACCTTCCTCTACCCTCCTCTACCCACCTCTCCTCTCCTCTCCTCTCCTCTACCCTCCTCTACCCTCCTCTACCCTCCTCTACCTTCCTCTACCCTCCTCTACCCACCTCTACCCTCCTCTACCCTCCTCTACCCTCCTCGACCTTCCTCTATCTTCCTCTACCATCCCCTACCCTCCTCTACCCTCCTCGACCTTCCTCTACCTTCCTCTACCCTCCTCTACCTTCCTCTACCCTCCTCGACCTTCCTCTACCTTCTTCTACCCTCCTCTACCCTCCTCTACCTTCCTCTATCTTCCTCTACCCTCCTCTACCCTCCTCTCCTCTACCTTCCTCTATCTTCCTCTACCCTCCTCTACCCTCCTCTCCTCTACCCTCCTCTACCTTCCTCTACCCTCCTCTACCCTCCTCTACCCTCCTCTACCCTCCTCTACCCTCCTCTCCTCTACATTCCTCTACCCTCCTCTACCCTCCTCTACCCTCCTCTACCCTCCTCTACCTTCATCTACCCTCCTCTCCTCTCCTCTACATTCCTCTACCCTCCTCTACCCCCTCTACCGTCCTCTACCCTCCTCTACCTTCCTCTACCTTCCTCTACCCTCCTCTACCCTCCTCTATCTTCCTCTACCCTCCTCTTCCCTCCTCTACCCTTCTCTACCCTCCTCTACCTTCCTCTATCCTCCTCTACCTTCCTCTACCCTCCTCTCCTCTGCTCTACCCTCCTCTAACCTCCTCTACCTTCCTCTACCCTCCTCTACCCTCCTCTACCCCCTTCTACCCTCCTCTACCCACCTCTCCTCTGCTCTACCCTCCTCTACCCTCCTCTACCTTCCTCTACCCTCCTCTACCCTCCTCTACACTCCTCTACCTTCCTCTACCTTCCTCTACCCTCCTCTACCCTCCTCTACCCTCCTCTACCTTCCTCTACCTTCCTCTACCCTCCTCTACCCTCCTCTACCCTCATCTACCTTCCTCTACCTTCATCTACCCTCCTCTTCCCTCCTCTACCCTCCTCTACCTTCCTCTACCTTCCTCTACCCTCCTCTACCCTCCTCTACCCTCCTCTACCTTCCTCTACCCTCCTCTACCTTCCTCTACCCTCTTCTCCTCTCCTCTACCCTCCTCTACCTTCCTCTACCCTCCTCTATCTTCCTCTACCCTCCTCTTCCCACCTCTACCCTCCTCTACCCTCCTCTACCTTCCTCTACCTTCCTCTACCCTCCTCTACCTTCACCTACCCTCCTCTACCTTCCTCTACCTTCCTCTACCCTCCTCTACCCTCCTCTACCCTCCTCTACCTTCCTCTACCCTCCTCTACCCTCCTCTACCTTCCGCTACCCTCCTCTACCCTCCTCTACCCTCCACTACCTTCCTCTACCCTCCTCTACCCTCCTCTACCTTCCTCTACCCTCCTCTACCCTCCTTACCCTCCTCTACCTTCCTCTACCCTCCTCTACCTTCCTTTACCCTCTTCTCCTCTCCTCTACCCTCCTCTACCTTCCTCTACCCTCCTCTATCTTCATCTACCCTCCTCTTCCCACCTCTACCCTCCTCTACCCTCCTCTACCTTTCTCTATCCTCCTCTACCTTCCTCTACCCTCCTCTACCCTCCTCTACCTTCCTCTACCCCCTTCTACCCTCCTCTACCCACCTCTCCTCTGCTCTACCCTCCTCTACCCTCCTCTACCTTCCTCTACCCTCCTCTACCCTCCTCTACCCTCCTCTACCTTCCTCTACCTTCCTCTACCCTCCTCTACCCTCTTCTACCCTCCTCTACCTTCCTCTACCTTCCTCTCCCCTCCTCTACCCTCCTCTACCCTCCTCTACCTTCCTCTACCCTCCTCTTCCCTCCTCTACCCTCCTCTACCTTCCTCTACCTTCCTCTACCCTCCTCTACCCTCCTCTACCCTCCTCTACCTTCCTCTACCCTCTTCTCCTCTCCTCTACCCTCCTCTACCTTCCTCTACCCTCCTCTATCTTCCTCTACCCTCCTCTTCCCACCTCTACCCTCCTCTACCCTCCTCTACCTTCCTCTACCTTCCTCTACCCTCCTCTACCTTCCTCTACCCTCCTCTACCTTCCTCTACCTTCCT
This sequence comes from Coregonus clupeaformis, assembly GCF_020615455.1. Classification (NCBI taxonomy): domain Eukaryota; kingdom Metazoa; phylum Chordata; class Actinopteri; order Salmoniformes; family Salmonidae; genus Coregonus; species Coregonus clupeaformis. Next base: position 23,103,200 of record NC_059207.1, read on the forward strand.
CTACCCTCCTCTACCCTCCTCTACCCGCCTCTACCTTCCTCTACCCTCCTCTACCCTCCTCTACCTTCCTCTACCCTCCTCTACCCTCCTCTACCCTCCTCTACCTTCCTCTACCCTCCTCTACCCTCCTCTACCTTCCTCTACCCTCCTCTACCCTCCTCTACCTTCCTCTACCCTCTTCAACTCTCCTCTACCCTCCTCTACCTTCCTCTACCCTCCTCTATCTTCCTCTACCCTCCTCTACCTTCCTCTACCCTCCTCTCCTCTCCTCTCCTCCTCTACCCTCCTCTACCCTCCTCTACCCTCCTCTCCTCTCCTCTACCCTCCTCTACCCTCCTCTACTCTGCTCTGCTAGCCTTTCATATACAGTGGGGAGAACAAGTATTTGATACACTGCCGATTTTGCAGGTTTTCCTACTTAAAACGCGTGTAGAGGTCTGTAATTTATATCATAGGTACACTTCAACTGTGAGAGACAAAAATCCAGAAAATCACATTGTATGATTTTTAAGTAATTAATTGGCATTTTATTGCATGACATAAGTATTTGATCACCTACCAACCAGTATGAATTTCGTCTCTCACAGACCTGTTAGTTTTTCTTTAAGAAGCCCTCCTGTTCTCCACACATTACCTGTATTAACTGCACCTGTTTGAACTCGTTACCTGTATAAAAGACACCTGTCCTGTCACGATCGTTGAACGGAGTGGACCAAGGCGCAGCGTGATGAGCGAACATATTTTATTATCAATAGTGATAACAAGAACAAAACAACAAACGATAACGACACGTGAAGTCCTTGGCTACAAAATACAACCAACACGGATCAAACCAAACGGAACAAGATCCCACAACACTATGGGAAAACAGACTGTTTAAATATGGTTCCCAATCAGAGACAACCAGCAACAGCTGACACTCGTTGCCTCTGATTGGGAACCACTCTGGCCAACATAGAAATACAAGAACTAGACTGTGAACATAGAACAAAACACATAGACTTTACACACCCTGGCTCAACATATTAGAGTCCCCAGAGCCAGGGTGTGACAGTACCCCCCCCCCGAAGGCGCGGACTGCGACCGCGCCTCAACATAAACCAAACAGGGGAGGGCTGGGTGGGCATTCCTCCTCGGAGGCTTGACCACCACCCTTCAACCATCCCCCCGTAGCGCCCCTGGTCTGGTCTGGCCCGCTGGCTGGAGCTGGACTGGACATCGTAGGAGCGGATTGCTTAGGCTCCGGTGTGGAGCAGCTGACCGGTACCTGACCAGGCACCGGTGACCCAGGCACGGGTTGTGCCAGACTGACGACGCGCACCCCTGGCTTGGTGCGTGGAGCAGGAACGGGCCGGACCGGGCTGACGATGCGCACCCCTGGCTTGGTGCGTGGAGCAGCAACGGGCCGGACCGGGCTGACGATGCGCACCCCTGGCTTGGTGCGTGGAGCAGGAACGGGCCGTACCGGGCTGACGATGCGCACCCCTGGCTTGGTGCATGGAGCAGGAACGGGCCGTACCGGGCTGACGACTCGCACCCCTGGCTTGGTGCGAGTGGCAGGAACAGGCCGGGCCGGGCTGGCGACGCGCACCATAGGCTTGGTGCGAGTGGCAGGAACAGGCCGGGCTGGGCTGGCGACGCGCACCCCTGGCTTGGTGCGTGGAGCAGCAATGGGCCGGACCGGGCTGACGATGCGCACCCCTGGCTTGGTGCGAGTGGCAGGAACAGGCCGGGCCGGGCTGGCGACGCGCACCGTAGGCTTGGTGCGAGTGGCAGGAACAGGCCGGGCCGGGTTGGCGACGCGCACCGTAGGCTTGGTGCGAGTGGCAGGAACAGGCCGGGCCGGGCTGGCGACGCGCACCATTAGCTTGGTGCGGGGAGCAGGAACAGGCCGGGCCGGGCTGGCGACGCACACCGTGGGCTTGGTGCGAGTGGCAGGAACAGGCCGGGCTGGGCTGGCGACGCACACCGTAGGCTTGGTGCGAGTGGCAGGAACAGACCGGGCCGGGCTGGCGACGCGCACCGTTAGCTTGGTGCGGGGAGCAGGAACAGGCCGGGCCGGGCTGGCGACGTGCACCATTGGCTTGGTGCGAGGGGCAGGAACAGGCCGGGCCGGGCTGGCGACGCGCACCATTGGCTTGGTGCGAGGGGCAGGAACAGGCCGGGCCGGGCTGGCGACGCACACCGTAGGCTTGGTGCGAGGAGCAGGCACAGGCCGGGCCGGGCTGGCGACGCGCACCGTAGGCTTGGTGCGAAGGGCAGGAACAGGCCGGGCCGGGCTGTGGAGACGGATAGGAGACCTGGAGTGAAGAGCTGCCACAACCCGTCCTGGCTGAATGCCTACCTTCACACACTCTGTGTGAGGCATCAGCACAGGACGTGCAGGGCTGTGTACCCGTACTGGCATAACAGCACGTGACACTGGCGCAGGATATCCGGGACCGAGGAGAGGCACTGGAGGCCACGAGCGCTGAGCCGGCACACTCCGTCCTGGCTGCATGCCAACCTTCGCACGACACGTGCGGGGTGCTCGCACAGGACATACCGGACTATGCCGGACCACTCGTGGCACAGTACGCAGCTCCGCATACCCCGGAACCTGCCCAGTCTCATGCTGCCATGCCTGAGTACGGGGAGTTGGCTCTGCTCTCCATCCAGGCTCCGCCAACCTGCCTTCTGGCCCCCCAAACCCGGTGGCCTCCTCTCCTAATCTCCCAATACAACCTGTGGCAGCCTCCTGCTGCCCCGTCGCCCATGCCGTGTGCCCCCCCCCTAAAAAATTATTGGGGGTGCCTCTCGCCTGTCCGACCACGGCCCGGTTGACGCCGCTTCTCCTCTCCTGCCTGGGTCTCACCCTTCATAGCCTTCCGGTACCGGACGGCCTCCTCCTCCGTAATCTGCCCCCAACCGAGGAGGACATCCACTAGAGTTACCTCCTGCGTGTGTTCCTGGACACGCTGCTTTGTCCTGGTGTGGTGGGATCTTCTGTCACGATCGTTGAACGGAGTGGACCAAGGCGCAGCGTGATGAGCGAACATATTTTATTATCAATAGTGATAACAAGAACAAAACAACAAACGATAACGACACGTGAAGTCCTTGGCTACAAAATACAACGAACACGGAACAAACCAAACGGAACAAGATCCCACAACACTATGGGAAAACAGACTGTTTAAATATGGTTCCCAATCAGAGACAACCAGCAACAGCTGACACTCGTTGCCTCTGATTGGGAACCACTCTGGCCAACATAGAAATACAAGAACTAGACTGTGAACATAGAACAAAACACATAGACTTTACACACCCTGGCTCAATATATTAGAGTCCCCAGAGCCAGGGTGTGACATGTCCACACACTCAATCAAACAGACTCCAACCTCTCCACAATGGCCAAGACCAGAGAGCTGTGTAAGGACATCAGGGATAAAATTGTAGACCTGCACAAGGCTGGGATGGGCTACAGGACAATAGGCAAGCAGCTTGGTGAGAAGGCAACAACTTTTGGCGCAATTATTAGAAAATGGAAGAAGTTCAAGATGACGGTCAATCACCCTCGGTCTGGGGCTCCATGCAAGATCTCACCTCGTGGGGCATCAATGATCATGAGGAAGGTGAGGGATCAGCCCAGAACTACATGGCAGGACATGGTCAATGACCTGAAGAGAGCTGGGACCACAGTCTCAAAGAAAACCATTAGTAACACACTACGCCGTCATGGATTACAATCCTGCAGCGCACGCAAGGTCCCCCTGCTCAAGCAAGCGCATGTCCAGGCCCATCTGAAGTTTGCCAATGACCATCTGGATGATCCAGAGGAGGAATGGGAGAAGGTCATGTGGTCTGATGAGACAAAAATAGAGCTTTTTGGTCTAAACTCCACTCGTCGTGTTTGGAGGAAGAAGAAGGATGAGTACAACCCCAAGAACACCATCCCAACCGTGAAGAATGGAGGTGGAAACATAATTCTTTGGGGATGCTTTTTGCAAAGGGGACAGGACAACTGCACCGTATTGAGGGGAGGATGGATGGGGCCATGTATCGCGAGATCTTGGCCAACAACCTCCTTCCCTCAGTAAGAGCATTGAAGATGGGTCGTGGCTGGGTCTTCCAGCATGACAACGACCCGAAACACACAGCCAGGGCAACTAAGGAGTGGCTCCGTAAGAAGCATCTCAAGGTCCTGGAGTGGCCTAGCCAGTCTCCAGACCTGAACCCAATAGAAAATCTTTGGAGGGAGCTGAAAGTCCGTATTGCCCAGCGACAGCCCCGAAACCTGAAGGATCTAGAGAAGGTCTGTATGGAGGAGTGGGCCAAAATCCCTGCTGCAGTGTGTGCAAACCTGGTCAAGACCTACAGGAAACGTATGATCTCTGTAATTGCAAACAAAGACTTCTGTACCAAATATTAAGTTCTGCTTTTCTGATGTATCAAATACTTATGTCATGCATTAAAATGCAAATTCATTACTTAAAAATCATACAATGTGATTTTCTGGATTTTTGTTTTAGATTCCGTCTCTCACAGTTGAAGTGTACCTATGATAAAAAATTACAGAACTCTACATGCTTTGTAAGTAGGAAAACCTGCAAAATCGGCAGTGTATCAAATACTTGTTCTCCCCACTGTAGCTACACTGATTAGAAGAACAGCCAGGCATTAGACAGCATTGTCTTGGAGCACAATGTTTTGTACTCCTATTCTGGGCCTGATGTGGTGCTACGCTCTCTGTGTTTGTTCGCAGTTCAATATACAGTATATCTGCAATGTTGTTTCATTCTAGGATATGTTTTGGAGGGATGGGGGATTTGAGTTGCGTTTCATTTACCTGATGTAATTTGAAAGAGCTAGTAAATGGTATGGGAGTTGTAGAGTTGTATTATGACCAACAATACATATGGTTTGATATTCGACTCTGGAATGGAAGAATACACTCATAGAATGTGTTTCTTAATGCTTTTGTAGCAGTGAGTTACATCCACAGGCACGCAAATACACACACATCCCCCTCACACAGACCCCCCCACCCAACACCGAGACCCCCTGACAACGAGACCCCCCATACACACATATATCCCCCCCACACGGCGACCCCCCCCCCCTCCACACACAAACAATAGCTATATCAGTTTAATGTCCAATTAACGTTTTGTCGTCCATGATGGCTGGAGGCAACAACACTAGCTATATCAGTTTAATATATAATTACTGTTTTGTCGTAAATGATGGCTGGAGGCAACAACACTAGCTATATCAGTTTAATATCTAATTAACGTTTCGTCGTCCATGATGGCTGGAGGCAACAACACTAGCTATATCAGTTTAATATCTAATTACTGTTTCGTCGTCCATGATGGCTGGAGGCAACAACACTAGCTATATCAGTTTAATATCTAATTACTGTTTTGTCGTCCATGATGGCTGGAGGCAACAACACTAGCTATATTAGTTTAATATCTAATTACTGTTTTGTCGTTAATGATGGCTGGAGGCAATAACACTAGCTATATTAGTTTAATATCTAATTACTGTTTTGTTGTAAATGATGGCTGGAGGCAACAACACTAGCTATGTCCGTTCAATATCTAATTACTGTTTTGTCGTAAATGATGGCTGGAGACAACAACACTAGCTATATCCGTTTAATATCCAATTAACGTTTCGTCGTCCATGATGGCTGGAGGCAACAACACTAGCTATATCAGTTTAATATCTAATTACTGTTTTTTCGTAAATGATGGCTGGAGGCAACAACACTAGCTATATCCGTTTAATATCCAATTATTGTTTCGTCGTCCATGATGGCTGGAGGCAACAACACTAGCTATATCAGTTTAATATCTAATTACTGTTTTGTCGTAAATGATGGCTGGAGGCAACAACACTAGCTATATCCGTTTAATATCCAATTAACGTTTCGTCGTCCATGATGGCTGGAGGCAACAACACTAGCTATATCAGTTTAATATCTAATTACTGTTTTTTCGTAAATGATGGCTGGAGGCAACAACACTAGCTATATCCGTTTAATATCCAATTATCGTTTCGTCGTCCATGATGGCTGGAGGCAACAACACTAGCTATATCAGTGTAATATCTAATTACTGTTTTGTCGTAAATGATGGCTGGAGGCAACATCACTAGCTATATCCGTTTAATATCCAATTAACAATTCGTTGTCCATGATGGCTGGAGGCAACAACACTAGCTATATCCGTTTAATATCTAATTACTGTTTTGTTGTCCATGATGGCTGGAGGCAACAACACTAGCTATATCCGTTTAATATGTAATTACTGTTTTGTTGTCCATGATGGCTGGAGGCAACAACACTAGCTATATCAGTTTAATATCTAATTACTGTTTCGTCGTAAATGATGGCTGGAGGCAACAACACTAGCTATATCAGTTTAATATCTAATTACTGTTTTGTCGTAAATGATGGCTGGAGGCAACAACACTAGCTATATCCGTTTAATATCTAATTACTGTTTCGTCGTCCATGATGGCTGAAGGCAACAACACTAGCTATATCCGTTTAATATCCAATTAACGTTTTGTCATCCATGATGGCTGGAGGCAATAACACTAGCTATATCAGTTCCTTAATGCGCCAGCTGCTTTCTGCCCCTAGCAACCAGCCAGCAGCATCCCAATTGGCAGCCTATTCCCCTATATAGTATACTACCTAGCGACCATAAGGCCCTGGTCAAAAGTAGTCCTCTCTATACAGTATCAGTCAAACGTTTGGACACACCTACTCATTCAAAGATGTTTCTATATTTTTACTATTTTCTACATTGTAGCCACCCTTCGCCCTTGATGACAGCTTTGCACACTCTTTCAGCGCTGGGGGATTCCTACGTGTCTGGACACATTTTCCACGTCGTGCCTACGGGTGTTGACTCCTTGGAGGGATTCCTATCGTTACGGAGTGGAGACTGCACATTTACATTTTAGTCATTTAGCAGACACTCTTATCCAGAGCGACTAACAGTTAGTGCATTCATCTTAAGATAGCTAGGTGGGACAACTAGTAACAGTAAGTAAATATTTTCTCAATAAAGTAGCTATTAGCAAAGTCAGAGCTAGTAAGAAGGAAAAGAGTCAAGTGCGAGTGTTAGTTCACGAAAGGCAATTTTTTTGTGAGGGTGAAGAGAGGCTGCAAGGGGGGGGGGGTGCTAAGGGATTATTTAAGATACTCTTTGAAGAGGTTTCAGATGTTTTCGGAAGATGGGCAGGGACTCTGCTGTCCTAGCTTCAGGGGGAAGCTGGTTCCACCATTGGGGTGCCAGGACAGAGAAGAGCTTGGACTGGGCTGAGTGGGAGCTCCCCTCCCGTAGGGATGGGAAGGCCAGGAGACCAGCGGTGGCAGAACGGACTACTCAGATTGGGGTGTAGGGTTTGAGCAGAGCCTGATGTTAAGTTAAGTTCTTGCTGCTCCCTAGGCAAGTACCCTGGTCTTGTTGCACCTCTCGGTGGTTCCCATATCTGGGAACGCTCATTGTTGTCTGTTCTTCTCAATGAGGGATATGGGGCGCTCCGTTTGGTAACGGATGCTTTGGCGTATCAGTGGCCTCGGACCCTGTTCCATGCGTTTCCTCCAGTGGACCTGATTCAGGCCACCACGGACAGGGTCCATCAGTAGGGTCTGTTGTTGGTTCTGGTGGCTCCCCGTTGGCCCAGACAACCCCTGGTTCCCGGAGATCATCTGCCTGTTGGACCCGCGGGTCTGTGGGTTCTGTGTTGTCGGGTTCTATTGTCCCAGGCTCACAGAAGAGTATGTGCCCCCACGACCGCAGATATGGGATCTGTGGGTTTGGCCCCTGAAAGGTTCAATTTGACGGCTAGGGTGTTTACATTTTACATTTACATTGTATTCATTTAGCAGATGCAAATGAGCTAAAGTGGCGCAGCGGTCTGAGGCACTGCATCTCAGTGCTTGAGGCGTCACTACAGACCTCCTGGTTCAATTCCAGGCTGTATTACAACCGGCCGTGATTGGGAGTCCCATAGGGCGGTGCAGAATTGGCCCAGCGTCGTCCGGGTTTGGCCGGTGTAGGCCGTCATTGTAAATAATAATTTGTTCTTAACTGACTTGCCTAGTTAAATAAAAAAAAAAAAAAAAAAGGCAGACGCATTTTTTCATACTGGTCTCCCGTGGGAATCGAACCCACAACCCTGGCATTGCAAGCGCCATGCTCTACCAACTCCAACATTCTAGCTTCACTGTCCAAATATATACATAGTGGAGTACAGATAAGAGTCCATCCATGGAGAGACATTTTTTGTCATTTAGCAGATGCTCTTATCCAGAGCGACTTACAGTTAGTGAGTGTATACATTATTTATTTTTTCATACTGGCCCCCCGTGGGAAGCAAACCCACAACCCTGGCATTGCAAACGCCATGCTCTACCAACTGAGCTACATCGCTGCCGGCCATTCCCTCCCCTACCCTGGACGAATTGCGCGCCGCCCCATGGGTCTCCCAGTCGCGGCCGGCTACGACAGAGCCTGGATTCAAACCAGGATCTCTAGTGGCACAGCTAGCACTGCGATGCAGTGCCTTAGACCACTGCGCCACTCAGATGGGAATTGTGAAAAAGAAAAGTATGCCACATTTGACATATTACCCATTGATCACCTGTCTTTGCTCAGAGATCTACCGTTTCACCCTCAGAAAAACATGTCGATACGAACCAAAACTGCTTTTAGTGAGAAAAAAAAGTGCTGAAACTCAGATCCTGCCGTCTCTCTGTCTGTCTGACAAGCCTGGATGCCGGAGATCTGTGTGTGTGCCCCGTCAGCAACCCAGCAACCCCCACCACACCCCCCTCTCCAGACACCTTACGCTCAAGGATACCTGGATCAACGTCCCAGTTTCCAGGTAGGAGAAGGCAGAGTCTCAGACAGCTTCTAGGTAGGAGACTGACAGAGTCTGAGACAGTTTCCAGGTAGGAGACAGAGTCTGAGACAGCTTCCAGGTAGGAGACAGACAGTCTGAGACAGCTTCCAGGTAGGAGACAGAGTCTAAGACAGCTTCTAGGTAGGAGACAGACAGAGTCTGAGACAGCTTCTAGGTAGGAGACAGACAGAGTCTGAGACAGCTTCTAGGTAGGAGACAGAGTCTGAGACAGCTTCTAGGTAGGAGACAGACAGTCTGAGACAGCTTCTAGGTAGGAGACAGAGTCTGAGACAGCTTCTAGGTAGGAGACAGACAGAGTCTGAGACAGCTTCTAGGTAGGAGACAGACAGAGTCTGAGACAGCTTCTAGGTAGGAGACAGACAGAGTCTGAGACAGCTTCTAGGTAGGAGACAGAGTCTGAGACAGCTTCTAGGTAGGAGACAGAGTCTGAGACAGCTTCTAGGTAGGAGAAAGAGTCTGAGACAGCTTCTAGGTAGGAGACAGACAGTCTGAGACAGCTTCTAGGTAGGAGACAGAGTCTGAGACAGGAGGGTGAGGAGAAGGGAAAGAAGAAGGGTGTGGAAGGAGGGGTGAGCTGTTTCACTCCGTTTGGTCTCAAATGGGAGGGTGGGGGTGAGAAGGAGGGGGAGTCGGCAAGACACTCCGATCGGTGGGTCGGTCAGACATGGTGATTTTCTGAGAGAAATGCTCTCTCCTTCTCCTGGTGTTGTGGCTGGTGGAGGGGAGGCTGGAGACAGAGATCCTTCTCCTCTCTCTCGGGGGAACCTGGAGACAGAGAGCCTGCTCCTCTCTCTCTGGGGAGGCTTTTACGGTGTCTCTTTAATGTGTTGGTGGAGCCTCCCATCCTCCGGCCGCTCGCATTCAACACCGGTAACCAGATCACTGCTCTCACTGCACACTCTGTGCTAAAAAGCTAACAGTCTGGACTCTAAAGGCGTCTGTGGTTAGAGCGCTATCTCTCTCCCTCTCGCTCAGTCTCTCTTTCTCGCTAACTCTCTCTCTCTCTCTCTTTCCCCTTCTCTCTCTCTCTCTCTCTCTCTCTCTCTCTCTCTTTCCCCTTCTCTCTCGCTCTCTCTCTCTCTCTCTCTCTCTCTCTCTCTCTCTCTCTCTCTCTCTCTCTCTCTCTCTCTCTCTCTCTCTCTCTCTCTCTCTCTCTCTCTCTCTATCTTTCCCCTTCTCTCTCTCTCTTTCCCCTTCTCCCTCTCTCTCTCTCTCTCTCTCTCTCTCTCTCTCTCTCTCTCTCTCTCTCTCTCTCTGTCCCTCTCTCTCTCTCTCTCTCTCTCTCTTCTCTCTCTCTCTCTCTCTCTCTCTCTCTCTCTCTCTCTCTCTCTCTCTCTCTCTCTCTCTCACTCTCTCTGTCTCTCTCTCTTTCCCTCTCTCTCTCTCTCTCCCTCTCTCTCTCTCCCTCTTTCTCTCTCTCCTTCCTTCTTCTCTTTCTGTCTCTTATTTGCCTTCTCTCTTTCAACCTCTCTCCTCGTAATCTTATCTGTGTTTCCTGCAGCAGCCAAATAGGTGCTGCCTGCCTTTTACTTAGATTATCCAGAGCGATTTACAGAACAAAAACATTTGAGTGAGACAAATAGGTTTGGTCAGAACTGAACCAACTAGTTATCTTTCTTCCTTTCAGCCCAATGGCTGATTCTTCCACAGACAGACTAGTTTCCTGTGTGTGAAAAATTGACCTGGACTACTGTTCAGTAGTGTGGTCCGGTGCCACAAAGAGGGACTTGGGAAAATTGCAATTGGCTCCGAACAGGGCAGCCCTTGGATGTACACAAAGAGCTAACATTAATATTATTCATGTCAATCTCTCCTGGCTCAAAGTGGAGGAGAGATTGACTTCATCACTACTATTTGTGAGAGGTATTGACATGTTGAATGCACTGGTGGCATACCCCACAAGACATGCCACCAGAGGTCTCTTCACAGTCCCCAAGTCCAGAACAGACTATGGGTGGCGCACAGTACTACATAGAGCCAGGAATACATGGAACTCTATTCCACATCAAGTAACTGATGCAATCAGTAGAATCAGATTTAAAAAACAGATAAAAATACACCTTATGGAACAGCGGGGACTGTGAAGCAACACAAACATAGGCACAGACACATGCATACACACACACTATAACATACACACTATACACACACGTACACATAGATATTGTGTTGTAGATATGTGGTAGTGGAGTAGTGGGCTGACAGCATACATCTGCATTGCTGCTGTCTGGGGTTTTAGGCTGGGTTTCTGTATAAGCACTTTGTGACATCTGCTGATGTAAAAAGGACTTTATAAAAAACATTTGATTGATTGAATGTGCTGTGAAATCTGTTGTGAATGTATTGTAATGTTTAAAAAAAAATGCATAACTGCCTTAATTTTGCTGGACCCCAGGAAGAGTAGCTGCTGCCTTGGTAGGAACTAATGGGGATCCATAATAAACCCCAGGAAGAGTAGCTGCTGCCTTGGCAGGAACTAATGGGGATCCATAATAAACCCCAGGAAGAGTAGCTGCTGCCTTGGCAGGAACTAATGGGGATCCATAATAAACCCCAGGAAGAGGAGCTGCTGCCTTGGCAGGAACTAATGGGGATCCATAATAAATACATATACTAGTTTAAGAATTTTGACATTAATTACAAAATTAGGCAAATGTCAGTTGTCCTCTAGTGCTAGTCATACTAATACTAATTGATACTCAATATGATGTCTCTTTGGACAGTGTTGTGTAATATGAACTTGTGGTAGACATACTGTACAAAACACAATTACATCAGAGACACCAGACAAGACATTTAGCTAATACGTCAACTTAACTCATATAGTACAATGGCTAAATGTAACTATTATGACATATTGTAATGACACCATATTAGTCAGAAATCTTATCAGATTGGTGTTCCAGAAGAAATGTAGTGAAAATAATATAGATATATGTAATAATATAAATGTTATCGGAGGGCTAAAATACCACCAGACAGACACCAGACAAATAGACAGACACAAGACAGACGGACAGACAGACAGACAGACACCAGATAGACTGACAGAAAGACAGACAGACAGACAGACAGACAGACAGACACCAGACAGACATTAGACCAGAACAGACAGAAAGATACAAAACAGACAGACAGACAGACAGAGAGACACAGACAGACAAACAGAGAGACAGACAGACACACCTGAAAGAAAAAAAAAACGACAGACCCCAGACAGGCGGACACCAGACAAACAGACAGACACACAGACAGATAGACAGACAGACATAGACAAATACCAGACAAACACCAGACAAGCAGACACCAGACAGACAGACAGACAGACAGACAGACAGACAGACAGACAGACAGACAGACAGACAGACAGACAGACATCAGACAGACAGACAGACAGACAGACAGACAGACAGACAGACAGACAGACAGACAGACATACAGACAGACAGACAGACACCAGACAGACAGACAGACAGACAGACAGACAGACAGACAGACAGACAGACACCAGACAGACAGACAGACAGACAGAGAGACAGACAGAGACAAATACCAGAAAGACACCAGACAGACAGGCAGACAGACAGACAGACAGACAGACAGACAGACATCAGACAGACAGACAGACAGACAGACAGACAGACAGACAGACAGACAGACACCAGACAGACAGACAGACAGACACCAGACAGACAGACCGACAGACAGACAGACAGACAGACAGACAGACAGACAGACACCAGACAGACAGACAGACAGACACCAGACAGACATACATACAGACAGACAGACAGACAGACAGACAGACAGACAGACAGACAGACAGACAGACAGACAGACAGATAGACAGACAGACATAGACAAACACCAGACAAACACCAGACAAGCAGACACCAGACAGACAGACAGACAGACAGACAGACACCAGACAGACAGACAGACAGACAGACAGACAGACAGACACCAGACAGACTGACAGACAGACACCAGACAGACAGACACCAGACAGACAGACAGACAGACAGACAGACAGACAGACAGACAGACAGACAGACAGACATCAGACAGACAGACACCAGACAGACAGACAGACAGACAGACAGACAGACAGACAGACATATACCAGACAGACAAAAGACAGACAGACACCAGACAGATAGTGATAGTCCCACTAAGCGCAAACCAGATGGGATGGCGTATCGCTGCAGAATGCTATGGTAGTGTTGCTGGTTAAGTGTGTCTAGAATTCTAAATAAATCACAGACAGTGTCACCAGCAAAGCACCCCCACACCATAACACCTCCTCCTCCATGCTTTACGGTGGGAAATACACATGCGGAGATCATCCGTTCACCCACACAGCACCTCACAAAGACACAGCGGTTGGACTCCAGACCAAAGGACAAATTTCCACCCATCTAATGTCCATTGCTCGTGTTTCTTATCCCAAGCAAGTCTCTTCTTCTTATTGGTGTCCTTTAGTAGTGGTTTCTTTGCAGCAATTCGACCATGAAGGCCTGATTCACACAGTCCCCTCTGAACAGTTGATGTTGAGATGTGTCTGTTACTTGATCTTGTGAAGCATTTATTTGGGCTGCAGTTTCTGAGGCTTGTAACTCGAAATAACTTATCCTCTGCAGCGGAGGTAACTCTGAGTCTTCCATTCAGTGGCAGTCCTCATGAGAGCCAGTTTCATCATAGCGCTTAATGGTTTTTGCGACTGCACTTGAAGAAACGTTCAAAGTTCTTGAAATGTTCCATATTAACTGACCTTCTAGTCTTAAAGTAATGATGGACTGTTGTTTCTCTTTGCTTATTTGAGCTGTTCTTGCCATAATATGGACTTGGTCTTCTACCAAATAGGGCTATCAACTCTATACCCCCCCTACATTTACATTACATTTACGTCATTTAGCAGACGCTCTTATCCAGAGCGACTTACAGTTAGCGCATACATTATTATATCGAACCCACAACCCTGGCGTTGCAAACGCCGTGCTCTACCAACTGAGCTACATCCCCTGCCGGCCATTCCCTCCCCTACCCTGGACGACGCTGGGCCAATTGTGCGCCGCCCCATGGGTCTCCCGGTCGCGGCCGGCTACGACAGAGCCTGGATTTGAACCAGGATCTCTAGTGGCACAGCTAGCACTGCGATGCAGTGCCTTAGACCACTGCGCCACTCGGGAGAATGACAGACAGACAGACACAGACAGACAAACAGAGAGACAGACAGACACACCTGTCTCTCTGTACCTTGTCACAGAATGACAGACAGACACAGACAGACAAACAGAGAGACAGACAGACACACCTGTCTCTCTGTACCTTGTCACAACACAACTGATTGGCTCAAACGCATTAAGAAGGAAATAAATTCCACAAATTAACTTTTAAGAAGGCACACCTGTAAGTTGAAATCCATTCCAGGTGACAACCTCATGAAGCTGGTTGAGAGAATGCCAAGAGTGTACAAAGATGTCATCAAGGCAAAGGGTGGCTATTTGAAGAATCTCAACTATAAAATATATTTTGATTTGATTTACACTCTTTTGGTTACTAAGTGATTCCATGGGTGTTATTTCATAGTTTTGTTGTCTTCACTATTATTCTACAATGTAGAAAATAGTAAAAATAAAGAAAAACCCTGGAATGAGTAGGTGTGTCCAAACTTTTGACTGGTACTATATATGCATTTAGTATAGTGACTGAGCAAGATGTATATATATCTAGTATAGTGACTGAGCAAGATGTATATATATCTGATGCAGTGATTGAGCAGGATGTAGGCACTGCAACATGTACTATCTATTTTTCCCTGCATCTCTGCAGATAAACTAGCCTTCACATGATCGTATCCCTTCTAAGATGGACAGAAAATGTATCATTTCCTATACGCTGAGCAAACAAACGAAGAAGACACTGAGCGTCACTCCTGGCCCAGACTCACAACAACGTATTGATATTCCAATACCCCCCCAAGTGAGTATAGGGTGTCCACTGCCTCCAAGGTTGGCGCCAAGCTCAGTCTTCTATGCACCACAAACTAGAATGAATTGCAAATCAATCGAACAAAGTACAACTGATCAGTAAACCAATTAGTAATTGAAGCTATTCTACCGGGTCTTACTTTTCAACCATTAAGCTTTCAATGTGTTTTAAATTCAGTCATTCATTTTCATATAGATGGATTTTTACGTTTTTACTATGTTTGTAGCCTTTGTCCCATGGTAATGGATGTAGCTAAGCACTGAACTATAGGACATTATGCTATGGATTGCTTTCAGAAAGAAGTTCATTACATGTAAGGTCAAATGGACCAAAGGAAGAGAATCATACTGAATTTAAAACCTTGCACATTGTTGACAAGAAAAGTATGTTATTAAAGACACTGCAGATTATAATGAGCTTTACTGTATTCTTTTTTGCAAAGATATGTGCTCTTTTGCGTGACGGAAATGTCACCCGACTTCTGTTTAGTGTTTATCAGTAACTCTTTAAACCTGTTTAGTGTTTATCAGTAACTCTTTAAACCTGTTTAGCGTTCATCAGTAACTCTTTAAACCTGTTTAGTGTTTATCAGTAACCAGTGGCGGCTCCTGAAAAAATTCTCAGGGGGGGCAATTTTTCTGATGATTTAGGTGACCTACACACATTTTAAAAAAGATATGTCCAGCAACAACATGAAGACAGGGGCAGCATATAAGTCAATACCAGAAGCATTTATTGACTGATCTCAAAAGTGTTGGCTTACCAGGGTTGGTGGAGCCCTCAGTTTCATCTTTGCCTCGCAAAGCTAACTCAAACACTCCGCAAAACTTCACACACTGGATTAGCCGGCTGAGGATGTGGCGGTTCTTGCTAATGTCGTAGTAAATATATTTGTTATAGTGAATATGGAATATGATATGTTGAGTAAAATGTTGTGCTAAGATCTATTTAGGTCAGGAGCTGGTTATAAGTTCTGTTCCTATCCAATAACAATGGACAAAAGGGTCCTATCTTGTCAGCCTTGTCAGTTTCAGTTCTCCAGTAAACTTGTGATTATCAACACTAACCTCATCGTTGTGGCGGCGGACAGCTAGCCTGTATCCCTCATCCAGTTGAGTGGGAATGTTCACTCTCCCCAAAGCAGACAATCTCAAACATCTATCCATGTGGGTCTTTGACAGCTCATGTTTCTTAATCTTTCCTGAAAGATGGTGCATGTCCGTTACACACCAGTCGCTGTCCAAGCGGTGCTGTCTGCCGTGCCGCCTTCAGGGTGAAAGAGTAAGCAGGGGGGTAGCAGAAGACTGCATTAGCTACATCGCAGCCTGCTAGCCAGGTTTTTCGTTCGTACCAATTTTTGGAAAATCCTCGGGTGTAGGACTTCCCCCCTTTAGTAGAAACCTGTTGAATTATTAAATTTGGTCTTGGAGGTCCTAATTGTTTCGTTGCCAATTTATCTTCATTTGTTCGCCGACAAAAAGGAACTTCTTTCAAAGACACAATCGAGTTGCACTGAAGCCTAGCCATTTTGATAGTAGTAGTGAATTGATTGACGAGGCTACCCGCTCTTTTCTTAGTTACGTTCATGGTTATGTTACGTATGACGAAAGCGCGTAAGTGCAAGCCCTCAGAAACCCATAGAGATTGTATTGAAAGCTCTGATATTTGAAAAAAATTGATTTTACATGGGAGTTTATGACAGACTTCTGGGCGATTTTCAACCTGACTGAAATCGCCCCAAAAAGGGGGGGGGGGGGCATTTGAAGCACGACTTTAGCCTGATTGGACATTTAGTGGCACTGTGGCAGATCAGACGTCTAGATTACAACACTGATAACTACTGTTGCCGTGATATAATTGATTAGAAAAAAAATCCCTTCCTTTTCCCGTTTGGCAGTGCGTCGCCCATATCGCCCTATTGTACACACCGCCCCTGTCAGTAACACTACAAACCTGTTTAGTGTTTATCAGTAACTCTTTAAACCTGTTTAGTGTTTATCAGTAACTCTTTAAACCTGTTTAGTGTTTATCAGTAACACTACAAACCTGTTTAGTGTTTATCAGTAACACTACAAACCTGTTTAGTGTTGATCAGTAACTCTTTAAACCTGTTTAGTGTTTATCAGTAACTCTACAAACCTGTTTAGTGTTTATCAGTAACTCTTTAAACCTGTTTAGTGTTTATCAGTAACTCTTTAAACCTGTTTAGTGTTTATCAGTAACTCTTTAAACCTGTTTAGTGTTTATCAGTAACTCTTTAAACCTGTTTAGTGTTTATCAGTAACACTACAAACCTGTTTAGTGTTTATCAGTAACACTACAAACCTGTTTAGTGTTGATCAGTAACTCTTTAAACCTGTTTAGTGTTTATCAGTAACTCTACAAACCTGTTTAGTGTTTATCAGTAACTCTACAAACCTGTTTAGTGTTTATCAGTAACTCTTTAAACCTGTTTAGTGTTTATCAGTAACTCTTTAAACCTGTTTAGTGTTTATCAGTAACTCTTTAAACCTGTTTAGTGTTTATCAGTAACTCTTTAAACCTGTTTAGTGTTTATCAGTAACTCTTTAAACCTGTTTAGTGTTTATCAGTAACTCTTTAAACCTGTTTAGTGTTTATCAGTAACACTACAAACCTGTTTAGTGTTTATCAGTAACTCTTTAAACCTGTTTAGTGTTTATCAGTAACTCTTTAAACCTGTTTAGTGTTTATCAGTAACTCTTTAAACCTGTTTAGTGTTTATCAGTAACTCTTTAAACCTGTTTAGTGTTCATCAGTAACTCTACAAACCTGTTTAGTGTTTATCAGTAACTCTTTAAACCTGTTTAGTGTTTATCAGTAACTCTTTAAACCTGTTTAGTGTTTATCAGCAACACTTTAAACCTGTTTAGTGTTTATCAGTAACTCTTTAAACCTGTTTAGTGTTTATCAGTAACTCTTTAAACCTGTTTAGTGTTCATCAGTAACTCCACAAACCTGTTTAGTGTTTATCAGTAACACTTTAAACCTGTTTAGTGTTCATCAGTAACTATTTAAACCTGTTTAGTGTTTATCAGTAACACTACAAACCTGTGGAACGACGGTTTGATCTGCTGTTTGAATTATGGAACGACGTACACTGATAATTGACAGAGAAATTACACGTTTGCTGGCAGGCACATCAGACGGCTAAATATGTCCCACGTCAGAATGCGGACCCAGTCAAAACGATCAAAGTATTTATGTTGTAAGATTTTGACAGAAAAACAACACCTCTACATCTTCAATATGTGTTGCTTTTAGCATACTTGACCCCCTAATTTCAATACTCTGTTGCTTTGAGGACAATCTGTGACTGCGTCTTTTAGCCAATGGTTTGTTGTAGTCCTGTAGCCAATGGTTTGTTGTAGTCCTGTTAGCCAATGGTTTGTTGTAGTCCTGTTAGCCAATGGTTTGTTGTAGTCCTGTAGCCAATGGTTTGTTGTAGTCCTGTAGCCAATGGTTTGTTGTAGTCCTGTAGCCAATGGTTTGTTGTAGTCGTATAGCAACATCTTTTTTGTAGTCTGATAGACAATGGTTTGCTATATTCTGATAGACAATTGGTTGCTATAGTCTTATGGACAATGGTTTGTTGTAGTCTTAGAGCCAATGGTTTGCTATAGTCTTATAGCCAATGGTTTGTTGTAGTCTTAGAGCCAATGGTTTGCTATAGTCTGATAGACAATGGTTTGATGAACTCTTAGGATATAGTGCTTTGCTATAAATTTCCTAATTTCATAACATTTTTCAGTTGAGAACGTTACTGAACTTAGACAGCACAAATACTGTAAAGTAGCTGTAAACTGTAATGTACAGTTGAAGTCGGAAGTTTACATACACCTTAGCCAAATACATTTAAACTCAGTTTTTCACAATTCCTGACATTTAATCCTAGTAAAAATTCCCTGTTTTAGGTCAGTTAGGATCACCACTTCATTTTAAGAATGTGAAACATCAGGATAATAGTAGAGAGAATGATTTATTTCAGCTTTTATTTCTTTCATCACATTTCCAGTGGGTCAGAAGTTTACATACGCTCAATTAGTATTTGGTAGCAATGCCTTTAAATTGTTTAACTTGGGTCAAATGTTTCAGGTAGCCTTCCACAAGCTTCCCTTAATAAGTTGGGTGAATTATGGCCCATTCCTCCTGACAGAGCTGGTGTAACTGAGTCAGGTTTGTAGGCCTCCTTGCTCGCACACGCTTTTTCAGTTCTGCCCACAAATATTCTATAGGATTGAGGTCAGGGCTTTGTGATGGCCACTCCAATACCTTGACTCTGGGATTGATTTGCACTTTTCGCACCAAAGTACGTTCATCTCTAGGAGACAGAACTCGTCTCCTTCCTGAGCGGTATGACGGCTGCGTGGTCCCATGGTGTTTATACTTGCGTACTATTGTTTGTACAGTTGAACGTGGTACCTACAGGCATTTGTAAATTGCTCCCAAGGATGAACCAGACTTGTGGAGGTCTAAGATTTATTTTCTGGCGTCTTGGCTGATTTCTTTAGATTTTCCCATGATGTCAAGCAAAGAGGCATTGAGTTTGAAGGTAGGCTTTGAAATACATCCACAGGTACACCTCCAATTGACTCAAATTTTGTCAATTAGCATATCAGAAGCCATGACATCATTTTCTGGAATTTTCCAAGCTGTATAAAAGCACAGTCAACTTAGTGTATTTAAACTTATGACCCACTGGAATTGTGATACAGTGAATTATAAGTGTAATAATCTGTCTGTAAACAATTGTTGGAAAAATTACTTGTGTCATGCACAAAGTAGATGTCCTAACCGACTTGCCAAAATTATAGTTTGTTAACAAGACATTTGTGGAGTGGTTGAAAAAGAAGTTTTAATGACTCCTACTTAAGTGTATGTAAACTTCCAACTTCAACTGTAGCTGTGTGCTCTAATGTAGCTGTAAACTGCAATGTAGCTTTAAACTGTAATGTAGCTGTATACTGTAATGTAGCTTTAAACTGTAATGTAGCTGTAAACTGTAATGTAGCTGTAAACTGTAATGTAGCTTTAAACTGTAAAGTAGCTGTATACTGTAAAGTAGCTGTAAACTGTAAAGTAGCTGTAAACTGCAATGTAGCTTTAAACTGTAAAGTAGCTGCATACTGTAATGTAGCTGTAAACTATAAATTAGCTGTAAACTGTAAAGTAGCTGTAAACTGTAAAGTAGCTGTAAACTGTAAAGTAGCAGTATACTGTAAAGTAGCTGTAAACTGTAATGTAACTGTGTGTTAAGAACTATAGTTTTGCTTGTTGTATTTCCTCATTATATGCATCATCTACAAAAGTAAACATGCAGGAAATAACTGGATACTAAAAGATGTGTTAACATAAATTAATGATCAACCGATGTTGTAGAATGTCAACAGGTTGTTTTCCTTTCTAAGAATATGTTTCAAGGACTGTTTTCCCTGTACGCTGGTGTTGTTTACCTGTACGATCATAATCATAATTCGATTTATATTATTTGGACATGATTGCCGGATTTGGACATGATTGCTGATGTCACAAAACAACGTCAAATGACCTCTTTGTAACGTTGCTGTTTCATCACGATTACATTCATGACAATCAGTCCATACGATTTGTGATAGCGTGTGCTCGAATAAGGATATTTGCTCTTAGAAAATATGCTGTTTACTCAGATATCTAAGAAATGGTGTCTGTTCTAGATTCAGAATGAAACTAGATTGAAAAGAAAGAGAACGTTTGTAACAATATAAAAGTAATTAACAGGTTGTAGGTTTCCAATAGTCTGTTGGATTGTGACACAGTCCAGTATTAATTGGTCTACATTAAATTAATTAGTTGTAATTTCATTAATGGATTGTGGAAACAGCCAAGTCCTCCAGGAGAGAAACAGCAAGAGGGAAGAGACAGGGAGAGAATGAGAGACAGAGAGAGAGAGAGAGAGAGAGAGAGAGAGAGAGAGAGAGAGAGAGAGAGAGAGAGAGAGAGAGAGAGAGAGAGAGAGAGAGAGAGAGAGAGAGAGAGAGAGAGAGAGAGAGAGAGAGAGAGAGAGAGAGAGAGAGAGAGAGAGAGAGAGAGAGAGAGAGAGAGAGAGAGAGAGAGGGACAGAGACAGAGACAGAGACAGAGACAGAGACAGAGACAGAGAGAGAGAGAGAGAGAGAGAGAGAGAGAGAGAGAGAGAGAGAGAAAGAGAAAGAGAGAGATAATGAGAGAGAGACAGAGAGAGAGAAAAAGAGAGAACGAGAGACAGAACGAAAGAGAGAGAGCGAGGGAGAGAGCGAGAAAGAGAGAGAGAACGAGAGAGAGAGAGAAACAGAGAGAGAGAGAGAGAGAGAGAGAGAGAGAGAGAGAGAGAGAGAGAGAGAGAGAGAGAGAGAGAGAGAGAGAGAGAGAGAGAGAGAGAGAGATAATGAGAGAGAGACAGAGAGAGAGAAAGAGAGAGTGAGAATGAGAGAGAGAGAGAGAGAGAGAGAGAGAGAGAGAAAGGGGGGAGATAGAGCAAAAAGCACATTCTTTCTACGACGTTGCATATAAAAGCAATCAAATATTGATGATGATTGAGGTGGAGATCTCGTTAATTATTTGATTGAGTAAAGAAGACAGAAAAAGGATCAAAGTAAAATAAAAAACCAGAGAAAATGACTGGTCACCTTGATGTACCATCTCCAGATCTTTTTAATATATTCTCTGTCTCTGCGCTCTGCGGTCGGTCTGAAAGGAGGGAGTGAGGAATGAGAGTGAGAGCCTGAATAGATTCCATTAATTTAATTGAAGCGGGCTCTGACAAGAGATAAAACATCTTGGGCCCACATCTCTTCAGAGGGGCTGCTGGCTGGCTGGCTGGCTGCTTGGTAAGGGGCTGCACTGAGGGAGATGCGCTGAGGGCTTTATAGTAAACAACCCGTGATCCATAAACAGGAGAGCAGAAGAGCACAAGACATGCTCAATAGAGACTTCAAGGCCATAGAATATGTCAGAGAGGAGAGGCTGAATGGAGACTGAAGAGGCCCCTTCTGTTCCTCTTTCTCCTTGTGTCTTGTGTTCAGCTTGGTGCTTTGGCTGTCTTCCTGCAGAAGTATTCTACCTGTATTCTTATGCCAGGCATTGTCCTACATGGCTGCCTCTTCCCGGATCTTGATGTGATGTTGCTGTTTGTGATTCAGTTTCGGTACCAGCACCGGTGGGAGCCTTGAGTGACAACCACACCAGAAAAAGCCATTGAAACGTGAATATTGTTGCCAATGTTATAACACAGGTAATAGAAGTATAGACGTTAAATGAAAGGAATGACATATAATTAGCGTTTTATAGTTGACCAATTCTTTCTTTTCATCACATATTTGTGTTGCATAAGAAGACCCTTGGTATACTCTATCTATGCATGAATGGGTCACCAATTCATTGTCAGATCAAACCAATATCCTGTAGTTGAAAGCATCATGAATAGTTTCCAGTCTGAATGGAAGCCTGCCACTCAAACCACTGGGATTTGGATATGTCCCATCCCTCGGCATGCTAGCAGTAGGCTTGGAAGCCTGCCACTCAAACCACTGGGATTTGGATATGTCCCATCCCTCGGCATGCTAGCAGTAGGCTTGGAAGCCTGCCACTCAAACCACTGGGATTTGGATATGTCACATCCCTCGGCATGCTAGCAGTAGGCTTGGAAGCCTGCCACTCAAACCACTGGGATTTGGATATGTCCCATCCCTCGGCATGCTAGCAGTAGGCTTGGAAGCCTGCCACTCAAACCACTGGGATTTGGATATGTCCCATCCCTCGGCATGCTAGCAGTAGGCTTGGAAGCCTGCCACTCAAACCACTGGGATTTGGATATGTCCCATCCCCTCGGCATGCTAGCAGTAGGCTTGGAAGCCTGCCACTCAAACCACTGGGATTTGGATATGTCCCATCCCTCAGCATGCTAGCAGTAGGCTTGGAAGCCTGCCACTCAAACCACTGGGATTTGGATATGTCCCATCCCTCGGCATGCTAGCAGTAGGCTTGGAAGCCTGCCACTCAAACCACTGGGATTTGGATATGTCACATTCTTACGCGATTGTCCCTCGGCATGCTAGCAGTAGGCTTTTCACTAGAGGTTGAATAGCCACACAAAACCCAGCAGAAACCATTTAGCCCTGAGCAGGATAGCTCTGTTCCCCAGGAACAGTGGACGGAGATAATACAATGCAGAGATGGACCGGTAGCTTGGACAAGGCAATGTGACTTACCAAGAGGATGTGAAGCTCATTGCATGGTTTTGTCCACCGTATTTCTATAACCAGAGAATAGGTTGACTGCATGCAATGACTGTGACCAGAGGTAAGATACAGTGGGGAGAACAAGTATTTGATACACTGCCGATTTTGCAGGTTTTCCTACTTACAATGCATATAGAGGTCTGTCATTTTTATCATAGGTACACTTCAACTGTGAGAGACGGAATCTAAAACAAAAATCCAGAAAATCACATTGTATGATTTTTAAGTAATTAATTTGCATTTTATTGCATGACATAAGTATTTGATCACCAACCAACCAGTAAGAATTCCGGCTCTCACAGACCTGTTAGTTTTTCTTTAAGAAGCCCTCCTGTTCTCCACTCATTACTTGTATTAACTGCACCTGTTTGAACTCGTTACCTGTATAAAAGACACCTGTCCACACACTCAATCAAACAGACTCCAACCTCTCCACAATGGCCAAGACCAGAGAGCTGTGGAAGGACATCAGGGATAAAATTGTAGACTGCACAAGGCTGGGATGGGATACAGGACAATAGGCAAGCAGCTTGGTGAGAAGGCAACAACTGTTGGCGCAATTATTAGAAAATGGAAGAAGTTCAAGATGACGGTCAATCACCCTCGGTCTGGGGCTCCATGCAAGATCTCACCTCGTGGGGCATCAATGATCATGAGGAAGGTGAGGGATCAGCCCAGAACTACACGGCAGGACTTGGTCAATGACCTGAAGAGAGCTGGGACCACAGTCTCAAAGAAAACCATTAGTAACACACTACGCCGTCATGGATTAAAATCCTGCAGCGCACGCAAGGTCCCCCTGCTCAAGCCAGCGAATGTCCAGGCCCATCTGAAGTTTGCCAATGACCATCTGGATGATCCAGAGGAGGAATGGGAGAAGGTCATGTGGTCTGATGAGACAAAAATATAGCTTTTTGGTCTAAACTCCACTCGCCGTGTTTGGAGGAAGAAGAAGGATGAGTACAACCCCAAGAACACCATCCCAACCTACAAGAAAGGTCTTCTCTCAGATTAGGGATCAGAACAGAGTTGGACTGCGTCCCAAATGGCACCCTATTCCCTATTTAGTGCACTACATTTTTACATTTTAGTCATTTAGCAGACGCTCTTATCCAGAGCGACTTACAGTTAGTGTGTGCATACATTATTCATATTTTTTTTCATACTGGCCCCCCGTGGGAATCGAACCCACAACCCCCGTGTTGCAAACGCCATGCTCTACCAACTGAGCTACAGTGAGGGAAAAAAGTATTTGATCCCCTGCTGATTTTGTACGTTTGCCCACTGACAAAGAAATGATCAGTCTATAATTTTAATGGTAGGTTTATTTGAACAGTGAGAGACAGAATAAAAACAAAAAAATCCAGAAAAACAATTGTCAAAAATATTATAAATTGATTTGCATTTTAATGAGGGCAATAGGTATTTGACACCTCTGCAAAACATGACTTAGTGGCAAAAC
This sequence comes from Coregonus clupeaformis, assembly GCF_020615455.1. Lineage (NCBI taxonomy): Eukaryota > Metazoa > Chordata > Actinopteri > Salmoniformes > Salmonidae > Coregonus > Coregonus clupeaformis. Next base: position 23,127,856 of record NC_059207.1, read on the forward strand.
CCTTGTTGGCAATCACAGAGGTCAGACGTTTCTTGTAGTTGGCCACCAGGTTTGCACACATTTCAGGAGGGATTTTGTTCCACTCCTTTTTGCAGATCTTCTCCAAGTCATTAAGGTTTCTAGGCTGACGTTTGGCAACTCGAACCTTCAGCTCCCTCCACAGATTTTCTATGGGATTAAGGTCTGGAGACTGGCTAGGCCACTCCAGGACCTTAATGTGCCTCTTCTTGAGCCACTCCTTTGTTGCCTTGGCCGTGTGTTTTGGGTCATTGTCATGCTGGAATACCCATCCACGACCCATTTTCAATGACCTGGCTGAGGGAAGGAGGTTCTCACCCAAGATTTGATGGTACATGGCCCCGTCCATCGTCCCTATGATGCGGGGAAGTTGTCCTGTCCCCTTAGCAGAAAAACACCCCCAAAGCATAATGTTTCCACCTCCATGTTTGACGGTGGGGATGGTGTTCTTGGGGTCATAGGCAGCATTCCTCCTCCTCCAAACACGGCGAGTTGAGTTGATGCCAAAGAGCTCCATTTTGGTCTCATCTGACCACATCTGACCTCTGAATCATTCAGATGTTCATTGGCAAACTTCAGACGGGCATGTATGTGTGCTTTCTTGAGCAGGGGGGCCTAGCGGGCGCTGCAGGATTTCAGTCCTTCACGGCATACTGTGTTACCAATTGTTTTCTTAGTGACTATGGTCCCAGCTGCCTTGAGATCATTGACAGGATCCTACCGTGTAGTTCTGGGCTGATCCTGTATAAAAGCCACCTGGGAGCCAGAAATCTTTCTGATTGAGAGGGGGTCAAATACTTATTTCCCTCATTAAAATGGAAATCAATTTATAACATTTTTGACTTGCGTTTTTCTGGATTTTTTTGTTGTTATTCTGTCTCTCACTGTTCAAATAAACCTACCATTAAAATTATAGACTGATCATTTCTTTGTTAGTGGGAAAACGTGCAAAATCAGCAGGGGATCAAATACTTTTTTCCCTCACTGTACATCCCTGCCGGCCATTCCCTCCCCTACACTGGGCCAATTGTTCGCCGCCCCATGGGTCTCCCGGTCGCGGCCGGCTACGACAGAGCCTGTATACGAACCAGGATAGACTTAGACCACTGCGCCACTCGGGAGGATGAGCCCCATGGTTAAAAGTAATGCACTGAATAGAGAATAGGGTGCTATTTGGGATGCAGTTTTGCAGGGTTGTGGTCAATTCTGACTGGAGTTACGAATAGCTCTTAAATTCAAATTCTAATTTTTTATTTAAATAGAATTTGAATTGGCCACACCCTACAGGAAGCAGGATTTGAATTGAATTTTAATTTAAAGAAGTAGAATTTAATGCAATGCAATTCTAATGGCTTATGTAAGTGCTTTAATATGTTTGGACCCCAGGAAGAGTAGCTGCTGCCTTGGCAGGAATTAATGAGGATCCATAATAAACCCCAGGAAGAGTAGCTGCTGCCTTGGCAGGAACTAATGGGGATCCATAATAAACCCCAGGAAGAGTAGCTGCAGCCTTGGCAGGAACTAATGGGGATCCATAATACATACAAATACAAATACAAAGACACTTACATTCACCCTCTGAATGGCAAATCAAATAAAATCAAAATTTATTTGTCACATACATGTCTTTAGCAGATGTTATTGCGGGTGTAATGAAATGCTTGTGCTTCTAGCTCCGACAGTGCAGTTATATCTAACAAGTAATATCTAACAATTTCACAACATATACCCAATACACACAAATCTAGTAAGGAATGGAATTTAAGAATATATACATATACAGTGAGGGAAAAAAGTATTTGATCCCCTGCTGATTTTGTACGTTTGCCCACTGACAAAGACATGATCAGTCTATAATTTTAATGGTAGGTTTATTTGAACAGTGAGAGACAGAATAACAAAAAAAAAATCCAGAGAAACGCATGTCAAAAATGTTATAAATTGATTTTCATTTTAATGAGGGAAATAAGTATTTGACCCCTCTGCAAAACATGACTTAGTACTTGGTGGCAAAACCCTTGTTGGCAATCACAGAGGTCAGACGTTTCTTGTACTTGGCCACTGTCACACCCTGGCTCTGGGACTCTATATGTTGAGCCAGGGAGTGTATGTTCTATGTGTTGTTGTTCTATGTCGGGATTCTAGTTTGGTATTTCTGTGTTGGCCAGAGTGGTTCCCAATCAGAGGCAACGAGTGTCAGCTGTTGCTGGTTGTCTCTGATTGGGAGCCATATTTATACAGGCTGTTTTCCCACAATAGTTGTGGGATCTTGTTCCTTGTGGATTATTCCGTGTTGGTTGTGTTAACCTTTGGACGTCACGGTATCGTTTATTGTTTTGTTTGTGTGTTCAGTCAATAAATAAAGTATGTTCGTTCATCACGCTGCGCCTTGGTCAACTCACTCTAACGATCGTGACAGAAGATCCCACCATACCAGGACCAAGCAGCGTGTCCAGGAGCAGGCGGCCTGGACATGGGAGGAAGCGCCGGGAAAGGAGCTGGAGAGGTTGGCGATGGCCCAGGTGGGCAAATCGTGGTCCTGGGAGGACATGCTCGGGGGCAAAGGGCCATGGGCGAAGATTAAGGCCCTGGCGAGAGAGGAGCAACGGCGTCAACAGTGTCGTCGTCGGACGGGCGAGAGGCAACCCCAGAAATGTTTTAGGGGGGGGCACACGGCATGGGCGACTGGGCAGCAGGAGGCTGCCGCAGGGCGTAATGGGAGACGAGGAGAGAAGGCCACCGGGTTACGGGAGCCATTGGTGAGAGGAGGGTAGGAAGTTGTAGAGGCACGGCGAGAGGTACTGAGGTGTATTGCCAGTCCGGTCCGGCCCGTTCCTGATCCCCGTTTAAGGCCAGTGGTGTGTGTTCCCAGTACGGTCCGGCCTGTTCCTGTTCCTCGCACCAAGCCTACGGTTCGCGTCGCCAGCCCGGCCCGGCCTGTTCCTGCTCCTCGCACCAAGCCTACGGTGCGCGTCGCCAGCCCGGCCCGGCCTGTTCCTGCCCCTCGCACCAAGCCTACGGTGCGCGTCGCCAGCCCGGCCCGGCCTGATCCTGCTCCTCGCACCAAGCCCCCGGTGCGCATCGCCAGCCCAGCCCGGCCGGTTCCTGCTCCTCGCACCAAGCCTACGGTGTGCATCGCCAGCCCGGCCCGGCCTGTTCCTGCTCCTCGCACCAAGCCTACGGTGCGCGTTGCCAGCCCGGCCCGGCCTGTTCCTGCTCCTCACACCAAGCCTACGGTGCGCGTCGCCAGCCCGGCCTGTTCCTGCTCCTCGCACCAAGCCTACGGTGCGCGTCGCCAGCCCGGCCCGGCCAGTTCCTGCCCTTCGCACCAAGCCTACGGTGTGCGTCGCCAGCCCGGCCCGGCCTGTTCCTGCCCCTCGCACCAAGCCTACGGTGCGCGTCGCCAGCCCGGCCCGGCCTGTTCCTGCTCCTCGCACCAAGCCCCCGGTGCGCATCGCCAGCCCAGCCCGGCCGGTTCCTGCTCCTCGCACCAAGCCTACGGTGCGAGTCGCCAGCCCGGCCCGGCCTGTTCCTGCTCCTCGCACCAAGCCTACGGTGTGCGTCGCCAGCCCGGCCCGGCCTGTTCCTGCTCCTCGCACCAAGCCTACGGTGCACGTCGCCAGCCCGGCCCGGCCTGTTCCTGCTCCTCGCACCAAGCCTACGGTGTGCGTCGCCAGCCCGGTCCGGCCTGTTCCTGCTCCTCGCACCAAGCCAGGGGTGCGCGTCGCCAGCCCGGCCCGGCTTGTTCCTGCCCTTCGCACCAAGCCTACGGTGTGCTTCGCCAGCCCGGTCCGGCCCGTTCCTGCTCCTCGCACCAAGCCAGGGGTGCGCGTCGCCAGCCCGGCCCGGCTTGTTCCTGCCCTTCGCACCAAGCCTACGGTGTGCGTCGCCAGCCCGGTCCGGCCCGTTCCTGCTCCTCGCACCAAGCCAGGGGTGCGTCGCCAGCCCGGCCCGGCTTGTTCCTGCCCTTCGCACCAAGCCTACGGTGTGCATCGTCAGCCCGGTCCGGCCCGTTCCTGCTCCACGCACCAAGCCAGGTGTGCGCATCGTCAGCCCGGTCCGGCCCGTTCCTGCTCCACGCACCAAGCCAGGCGTGCGCGTCGTCAGTCCGGCACAACCCGTGCCTGGGTCACCGGTGCCTGGTCAGGTACCGGTCAGCTGCTCCACACCGGAGCTTAAGCAATCCGCTCCTACGATGTCCAGTCCAGCTCCAGCCAGCGGGGCCAGACCGGACCAGTGGCGCTACGGGGGGATTATTGGAGGGTGGTGGGCGAGCCCGGAGCCAGAACCGCCTCCGAGGAGGAATGCCCACCCAGCCCTCCCCTGTTTGGTCTATGTTGAGGCGCGGTCGCAGTCTGCGCCTTTAGGGGGGGGTACTGTCACACCCTGGCTCTGGGACTCTATATGTTGAGCCAGGGTGTGTATATTCTATGTGTTGTTGTTCTATGTCGGGATTCTAGTTTGTTATTTCTGTGTTGGCCAGAGTGGTTCCCAATCAGAGGCAACGAGTGTCAGCTGTTGCTGGTTGTCTCTGATTGGGAGCCATATTTATACAGGCTGTTTTCCCACAATAGTTGTGGGATCTTGTTCCTTGTGGATTATTCCGTGTTGGTTGTGTTAACCTTTGGACGTCACGGTATCGTTTATTGTTTTGTTCGTGTATTCAGTCATTAAATAATGTATGTTCGTTCATCACGCTGCGCCTTGGTCAACTCACTCTAACGATCGTGACAGCCACCAGGTTTGCACACATCTCAGGAGGGATTTTGTTCCACTCCTTTTTGCAGATCTTCTCCAAGTCATTAAGGTTTCGAGGCTGACGTTTGGCAACTCGAACCTTCAGCTCCCTCCACAGATTTTCTATGGGATTAAGGTCTGGAAGCTGGCTAGGCCACTCCAGGACCTTAATGTGCTTCTTCTTGAGCCACTCCTTTGTTGCCTTGGCCATGTGTTTTGGGTCATTGTCATGCTGGAATACCCATCCACAACCCATTTTCAATGCCCTGGCTGAGGGAAGGAGGTTCTCACCCAAGATTTGACGGTACATGGCCCCATCCATCATCCCTTTGAAGCGGTGAAGTTGTCCTGCCCCCTCAGCAAAAAAACACCCCTAAAGCATAATGTTTCCACCTCCATGTTTGACGGTGGGGATGGTGTTCTTGGGGTCATAGGCAGCATTCCTCCTCCTCCAAACACGGCGAGTTGAGTTGATGCCAAAGAGCTCGATTTTGGTCTCAACTGACCACAACATTTTCACCCAGTTCTCCTCTGAATCATTCAGATGTTCATTGGCAAACTTCACACGGGCCTGTATATGTGCTTTCTTGAGCAGGGGGACCTTGCGGGCGCTGCAGGATTTCAGTCCTTCACGGCGTAGTGTGTTACCAATTGTTTTCTTGGTGACTATGGTCCCAGCTGCCTTGAGATCATTGACAAGATCCTCCCATGTAGTTCTGGGCTGATTCCTCACCGTTCTCATTATCATTGCAACTGCACGAGGTGAGATCTTGCATGGAGCCCCATACCGAGGGAGATTGACAGTTCATTTGTGTTTCTTCCATTTGTGAATAATTACACCAACTGTTGTCACCTTCTCACCAAGCTGCTTGGTGATGGTCTTGTAGCCCATTCCAGCCTTGTATAGGTCTACAATCTTGTCCCTGACATCCTTGGAGAGCTCTTTGGTCTTGGCTATGGTGGAGAGCTTGGAATCTGATTGATTGATTGCTTCTGTGGACAGGTGTCTTTTATACAGGTAACAAGCTGAGATTAGGAGCACTCCCTTTAAGAGTGTGCTCCTAATCTCAGCTCGTTACCCTTATAAAAGACACCTGGGAGCCAGAAATCTTTCTGATTGAGAGGGGGTCAAATACTTATTCCCCTCATTAAAATGCAAATCAATTTATAACATTTTTTACATGTGTTTTTCTGGATTTTTTTGTTGTTATTCTGTCTCTCACTGTTCAAATAAACCTACCATTAAAATTATAGACTGATAATTTCTTTGTCAGTGGGCAAACGTACAAAATCAGCAGGGGATCAAATACTTTTTTCCCTCACTGTATGGACAAGCAATGACAGAGCGGCATGGACTAAGATACAGTAGAGTATTATAGAATAGAATGCAGTATATACATATGAGATGAGTAGTGCAAGATATGTAAACATTATTAAAGTGGTCCTCTGTAGCTCAGCTGGTAGAGCACGGCGCTTGTAACGCCAAGGTAGTGGGTTCGATCCCCGGGACCACCCATACACAAAAATGTATGCACGCATGACTGTAAGTCGCTTTGGATAAAAGCGTCTGCTAAATGGCATATTATTATTAAAGTGACTAGTGTTCCATTTCTTAAAGTGGCCAGGGATTTCAATAGGCAGCAGCAGCCTCTAATGTGCTAGTGATGTCTGATGGTCTTGAGATAGAAGCTGTTCTCATTCTCTCGGTCCCAGCTTTGATGCACCTGTACTGACCTCGCCTTCTGGATGATAACGGGGTGAACAGGCAGTGGCTCGGGTGGTTGATGTCCTTGATGCTCTTTTTGGCCTTCCTGTGACATTGGGTGCTGTAGGTGTCCTGGAGGGCAGGTAGTTTGCCCCCGGTAATGCGTTCGGCAGACCGCACCACCCTCTGGAGTGCCCTGCGGTTGCGGGCGGTGCAGTTGCTGTACCAGGCGGTGATACAGCCCGACTAGATGCTCTCAATTGTGCATCTGTAAAAGTTTGTGAGGGTTTTAGGTGCCAAGCCAAATTTCTTCAGCCTCGTGAGGTTGAAGAGGCTCTGTTGCGCTTTCTTAACCACACTGTCTGCGTGGATGGACCATTTCAGTTTGTCAGTGATGCTTTCCACCTTCTCCACTGTGGTCCCGTCGATATGGATAGGGGGGTGCACCCTCTGCTGTTTCCTGAAGTCCACGATCATCTCCTTTGTTTTGTTGACGTTGAGTGAGAGGTTATTTTCCTGGCACCACAATCCCAGAGCCCTCACCTCCTCCCTGTAGGCGGTCTTGTCATTGTTGGTAATCAAGCCTACTACTGTTGTGTCGTCTGCAAACTTGATGATTGAGTTGGAGGCGTGCTTGGCCACGCAGTCATGGGTGAACAGGGAGTACAGGAGGGGCTGAGCACGCACCCTTGTGGGGCCCCATTGTTGAGGATCAGCGAAGTGCAGATGTTGTTTCCTACCTTCACCACCTGGGGGCGGCCCATCAGGAAGTCCAGGACCCAGTTGCACAGGGCGGGGTTCAGACCCAGGGCCTCGAGCTTAATGATGGCACACATGTGGTTTCAGTTACCATTTAGCATAAGGCTGAAGCATTTCATTTTAAAACAATTTTAAATAATTACAGAGGTCTGAAAATATGCTGCGATCATTTTGTGGGTTGTGTATAATAATTAATAATCCCCTTAATGTTTTTAAATATGTGGGGGAAAAAATACATTTCGCAGAACGCGTTAGATCAAACACTGCAGTATGGAAGGGAACAATCTAACAGAAAAATACTGTTTGACATATTTGAGTTGTAATCAAACTAATATTTGAAATGTGATGTGTTTGCATTAATAAGTGGCATATCCTTTAGATAAAAGATTAGTCAAATGAATCAGACTTTGATGTTTCACGTCTCAGTTGAATTGGTTTGAAATAAATTATACCTCCTTCAATTCAATATCAATTCAAATTCTGCTTCCTGTGGGGTGTTGACAATTAATTAACAATTAATTAACAAATTAATTGTTTGGATAGCATTAAATTCAGAAATTCCAAATTGACCCCAACCCTGCAGTCTTGGTCTTCTCGCCAAACCAGGAAACAGCTGTTTAGGAACACTACACACACAAATCTAATGAAAATTCAGGAGCATATCAAAACTGCTCTTCGTCTTGTTAAATAAACATCAGTCAATGTGACAAACAGTTGTTGGGTTTAGACAGTAGCACAATAGACCAATAGTGTATGTCTTCTGTGATACTATAACAAAAGGTGGACGTTTATGGAGGCATTGTGAGGCGATGATTGAATGATCATCTTCTATTCGGCACCAAGAGGCCACCAAGAGGCCACCAAGAGGCCGCCAAGGGGCCGCCAAGGGGCCACCAAGGGGCCACCAAGGGGCCATGAAGAGGCCACCAAGAGGCCACCAAGAGGCCACCAAGGGGCCACCAAGGGGCCATGAAGAGGCCACCAAGAGGTCACCAAGAGGCCACCAAGAGGGCTCCAAGAGGCCACCAAGAGGCCACCAAGAGGCCACCAAGAGGCCACCAAGGGGCCACCAAGAGGCCACCAAGGGGCCACCAAGGGGCCACCAAGGGGCCATGAAGAGGCCACCAAGAGGCCACCAAGAGGCCACCAAGGGGCCACCAAGGGGCCATGAAGAGGCCACCAAGAGGTCACCAAGAGGCCACCAAGAGGGCTCCAAGAGGCCACCAAGAGGCCACCAAGAGGCCACCAAGAGGCCACCAAGAGGGCTCCAAGAGGCCGCCAAGGGGCCACCAAGAGGCCACCAAGAGGCCACCAAGAGGCCACCAAGAGGGCTCCAAGAGGCCACCAAGAGGGCTCCAAGAGGCCGCCAAGGGGCCACCAAGAGGCCACCAAGAGGGCTCCAAGAGGCCACCAAGAGGGCTCCAAGAGGCCGCCAAGGGGCCACCAAGAGGCCACCAAGAGGCCACCAAGGGGCCAACAAGGGGCCAACAAGGCACTTCATTATGATCTAGAACTATGGATCTATGTTGTCTTTCATTATATACATAATATTAATAATAATAATAATAATAATAATAATAATAATAATAATGAAGAAGAAGAAGAAGAAGAAGAAGAAGAAGAAGAAGAAGAAGAAGAAGAAGAAGAAGAAGAAGAAGAAGAAGAAGAAGAAGAATCATAATATTCATAATAATCATAATAATCATAATAATCATAATAATCATAATAATCACAACAATAATAATATATTTTATTTAAAAAATAAAAAATAAAAAATAAAGTGCTACAGAAGACTAGAGGGAAAAAATAATGTGTTTCACTATCCATTGAATAACCATTGAATAACCATTGAATAACCATTGAATAATCTAGATGCAATTATATGAATCTCTATAGTCTCAGATCTTCTATTGTAAACAGTTTTCTTGTGTTTAATATAATACGATTCATTTCAATGTAATTTACTCAAATAATTACACAAATGTGGTGGTAGCATAGATAATTGTGTGTTTTGTTCTTCGTAAATTCCAAAGTTTATCTTATTGATTTACACAGTAATTCATATTATTAGTAAGCCGACAAACGCCTAGGATCTTGTAATGCGTCACATTTTATAAGCATTCAATGACTGCTAATTTGTTCCTAATTTGTTCCTTAGAGTTCTCAAAATTCCCAAAGTAATTCCTTCAGATTCCACAGTGAAAAGACCCCTACCAGTACTATGTAGCGTTGAGGCTGTTAGCACAACGCTGGTGCTGATTCATTAAAGTGTATTCTAGGTTACAGATGTCAGGATTCTGACGGATACACCACACAGTGTAATTCAGCAGTCTTCTTACCAATCCACTTTGGTGCTATAAATGCATCATTTTCATCCATTTGGCGGCTTATTCTTCTCAGAAATGATACAGTGAAGAACTTAAAGGTTTCTCAAATGAGCACATAATGATATTGCATTGAGATCACATGCCCTCTCAGAGTGTACTCAATAGCGCCTAAAAGTAACTTTAGAATATTGTGGTGAATCAATAGTGAAATGATCTAGTCTGTTTTGCTGCCCTCCCATTCTTAGCTAACATCATCTAAATAGTGGTGTGGGTCAGGAACTACTTGTAAAGGAGAGAGAGAGAGAGAGAGAGAGAGAGAGAGAGAGAGAGAGAGAGAGAGAGAGAGAGAGAGAGAGAGAGAGAGAGAGAGAGAGAGAGAGAGAGAGAGAGAGAGAGAGGGAGAGGGGGGACAGAGAGGGGAGAGAGAGAGGGGGGGGAGAGTGGGGGAGAAACAGAGAGGGGAGAGAGAGAGAGGGGAGAGAGGGGGAGAAACAGAGAGAAGGAGAGAGAGAGGGGAGAGAGGGGGAGAAACAGAGAGAGAGAGAGAGAGAGAGAGAGAGAGAGAGAGAGAGAGAGAGAGAGAGAGAGAGAGAGAGAGAGAGAAAAGAGAACGAGAAAGAGAAAGAGAGACAGGGAGACAGGGAG
>NC_059207.1:23143046-23165546 GCF_020615455.1 Coregonus clupeaformis
GTACCAGAATGTGTATATACTGTAATATGGGTTATAGCCAAGAGAGGAGGAAGTGGTGCTCTATGTAATATAGGTTATAGCCAAGAGAGGAGGAAGTGGTGCTCTATGTAATATAGGTTATAGCCAAGAGAGGAGGAAGTGATGCTCTATGTAATATGGGTTATAGCCAAGAGAGGAGGAAGTTGTGGCTTGACAGAGCATAGACATGGTTCTAATGTCAGTGGTGCTTAGGAGGAACCCCACAACCACTGAAATGTCAATGTGCCCCCCGCTCAATTACTGGGAACCCTCAGTAGTCAATGTACCCCCCGCTCAAACACTGGGAACCCTCAGTAGTCAATGTACCCCCTGCTCAAACACTGGGAACCCTCAGTAGTCAATGTACCCCGCTCAAACACTGGGAACCCTCAGTAGTCAATGTACCCCCTGCTCAAACACTGGGAACCCTCAGTAGTCAATGTACCCCCTGCTCAAACACTGGGAACCCTCAGTAGTCAATGTGCCCCGCTCAAACACTGGGAACCCTCAGTTGTCAATGTGCCCCCCGCTCAAATACTGGGAACCCTCAGTAGTCAATGTTCCCCGCTCAAACACTGGGAACCCTCAGTAGTCAATGTGTCCCCCGCTCAAACACTGGGAACTCTCAGTAGTCAATGTGTCCCCTGCTCAAACACTGGGAACCCTCAGTAGTCAATATGCCCCCCGCTCAAACACTGGGAACTCTCAGTAGTCAATATGCCCCCTGCTCAAACATTGGGAACCCTCAGTAGTCAATGTGTCCATGGTCTGCATTACTCAGCCCAAGGAATCCTCGGTCCTGTAAGACACATGAAACACAGGTTGGTTGCTGAATTTGTCATTACGTCTGTCACAGATTCAGTCCATACATTCCTATTTTAATGTTCTCAGTTTATCCCAGAGAACAGAATCAGGCAGAGATGATCTCTCTGTATACAGTCAAGACAGTGCTGTCGGGTTGTTACCCACCCGATGTAGATCAATAACCGCCTCAAGCCACCCATGATTGTCCAGCCGTGTAGACCTGACTTCCTCTACTCTATTTCACCAAGGTGGTGGAGGGGAGTTTAGGGGGCTGGAAAAAAAACAATAATGGATGGATGAAACTGGGGTCAATTTAGGATCCGATTTGCATTTTTTGAAGGGAGAGAATCATCTCTTTCTCAGTTTTCTGGTCTTGTGTGAGTTATGATGTGATTGACGGTGACGTACCTTTTCGGGCTACTGAAATGAATGTGTACACTGCATTTTTTCTGGACAAACTTCAGTGAGGCTGAATTGTTGTTCTTCGTTGACTCCTGAAACACATAGACGGTGGAGTTTGTGAATATTTAATGAATAGTCACCTTGTCTCTGTTATGGATCATAAAATAAAATAAAACTTTTGTCCTTTATTTAACCAGAGAGGTCACATGTATATCTTAATTTCTATGCATTCTCCATGAAGAGGAAGGCATCTGTCTTACCGTGGTTCACTTCTGTGTCTCGTCAGAGCAGAGGGAGGCTGGGATGGGTAGCCCAAGAGGAAAAATGCCAAATTGGCAACTACAATATTACTTCTCACATCTGTCTGGTCCCTGTTGGATTATTAAAAGCTATGCTTTTGCTAACTAGCTAGCCGGCCAAAACGTGTATAGCTAGCGAGCAACTACTACTTGCTAGCTAGCTACTCTCAGTTAGCTATGCTATTGCTAACTAGCTAGCCGGCCAAAACGTGTATAGCTAGCGAGCAACTACTACTTGCTAGCTAGCTACTCTCAGTTAGCTATGCTATTGCTAACTAGCTAGCCGGCCAAAACGTGTATAGCTAGCGAGCAACTACTACTTGCTAGCTAGCTACTCTCTTTTTGCTACTGTAGCGCCACAGTGCATAACATGTCTCCCAAAAAAACAAAAACAATGAGGTGTCCACGCTGTGTTGATGTTTCACCTATCAACATCATCCACTCATCGGAATAATACAGCTATTTTCGTACTCACCGTTTCATCGTCAGCCCATCCAACGGCTCCCGACAGGTCGAAGTGCACCGCAGGAGGCCGCAGGAGGCAAACAGGAGGCAGACAGGAAGTAAGGAGCCCACACGTGTAGCTAACGTGTTTGTAGGTGGTTCCAAATTAACCGAAGCCAGCCCTAGTGACTGACGCGGTCCTCTGTAGCTCAATTGGTAGAGCGCGGCGCTTGTAACGCCAGGGTAGTGGGTTCGATCCCCGGGACCACCCATATACGTAAAAATGTATGCGCACATGACTGTAAGTCGCTTTGGAAGTGTCTGCTAAATGAAATATTAAATGTAGTCAGATAACTTACACTTCATTTTATCGGGGAAAACACACAGCATTGATGTGGAAACAATGACTTATTGACTTAAATTGTTGTGCAACATCATGGGTAAGCTCTGGGCATAGTCTTTCAGTTGAAAAAAAAAGTGGATATTTGCTGGTGTGGTACTTCAACATTCCAGGCTATCATTCTTTACAGGCAAAATATTTTCACGACAGCTCATATCCTATTGGTTGTTTGTTTGTTTTGTTGCTCTGGAACAAAGAATCACAGCAGCCATGATGGACCAAAGGCTTCTCCTTAAGGAAGCACAGCAGCCACGATGGCCCAAAGGCTTCTCCTTAAGGAAGCACAGCAGCCACGATGGCCCAAAGGCTTCTCCTTAAGGAAGCACAGCAGTCATGATGGACCAAAGGCTTCTCCTTAAGGAAGCACAGCAGCCACGATGGCCCAAAGGCTTCTCCTTAAGGAAGCACTGCAGCCATGATGGCCCAAAGGCTTCTCCTTAAGGAAGCACAGCAGTCATGATGGACCAAAGGCTTCTCCTTAAGGAAGCACAGCAGCCACGATGGACCAAAGGCTTCTCCTTAAAGAAGCACAGCAGCCATGATGGAAAAGCAATGAAAAAGTCAAAGACTTGATGTCAGCCCCGTCTGACTTGTCTAATCCACTAATAGTGGTGGGGAAGACAGACTTTGATTACGACCGCCTTGCCGATCAATAAAGTCCTTGAACTTGCGTAAGTCACTGCCGGCTGGCCACTCACTGCAATATTCCTGATAGGCCAGGTCGCATCTCAAATGGAACCCTATTTCCTATATAGGCTGGTTGCGGCACTTTTGATCAGAGCCCAATGGGTCCTGGTCAATAGTAGTGCACTGTAAAGGGAATAGGGTACCATTTGGTACTCAGATCCAGTGTTTTATTCACGGGGTCTGAGAGAACCACGTAACCCCCCTCTCTCCTTCTCTCTGTATCTCCCCCTCTCTCCCCCTCTCTCTCTCTCTCTCCCTCTCTGTTTCCCCCCCTCTCTCCACTCTCTCTGTCTCTCTGTCTCTCTCCCCTCTCTCTCTCTCTCTCTCTCTCTCTCTCGCTCTCTCCCTCTCTCTCCCTCTCTCTCTCTCTCTCCCTCTCTCTCTCTCCCCCTCTCTCTCTCTCCCTCCCTCTCTCCCCCCCTCCTCCCTCTTCCCCTATCCACTTTTTCCCCCCGTCCCTCCCCTCTCTCATCATGGAAAGGGTTGAGGGAAGACAATGTCCCCTCAGCTGACAAAAAAGGGTGTTGTATGGAGGGGGGTTGTAGGACGGGAGTGGAGGGGTAATCATTGCATCACATCACCACTGAGGCTATTGTTAAAACTCACCAGTCAGCAAGTCAAAGTATCTATCTTAATCCATCTTGTTCAGTGTGACCCAGCAGCTGGGATGGGGGGGCCACCTCTCTCTCTCTCTCTCTCTCTCTCTCTCTCACTCCTTTCATCTTCGGGTGGAAGAAAGAAAAGAAGGATAGGAGATGAATAAAGAGAGCTCTTAGAGGATAAAGCACCTTGATTGGTTGGCAGGATCAGAGGTTTGTATTTGTATATATTATGGATCCCCATTAGCTCCTCTTCCTGGGGTCCAAACAAGATTAAGGCAATTGCATACAAACTAAAACAGTACATCACACATTACTAAACACTACTCTACCCCAACATACAGTATCTACAATACATTTACATTTACATTTTAGTCATTTGGCAGACGCTCTTATCCAGAGTGACTTACAGTTAGTGAGTGCATACATTATTTGTAATTTTTTCATACAACACAATGCTACACACTACTCTACCACAACATACAGTATCTACAATACAACACAATATTACCCACTACTATACCCCAAAATACTCTAGTATAGTATTGTGTTGTATTGTAGATACAGTATGTTGTGGGAGAGTAGTGTGTAGCATTGTGTTGTATTGTAGATTCGACCATAAAGGCCTGATTCACACAGTCTCTTCTGAACAGTTGATGTTGAGATGTGTCTGTTACTTGAACTCTGTGAAGCATTTATTTGGGCTGCAATTTCTGAGGCTGGTAACTCTAATGAACTTATCATCTGCAGCAGAGGTAACTCTGAGTCTTCCTTTCCTGTTGCGGTCCTCATGAGAGCCAGTTTCATCATGCACTTGAAGAATCGTTCAAAGTTCTTGAAATGTTCCGTATTGACTGACCTTCATGTCTTAAAGTAATGATGGACTGTTGTTTCTCTTTGCTTATTTGAGCTGTTCTTGCCATAATATGGACTTGGTCTTCTACCAAATAGGGCTATCTTCAGTATACCCCCCTACCTTGTCACAACACAACTGATTGGCTCAAACGCATTAATAAATAAATAAATTCCACACATTAACTTTTAACAAGTCACACCTGCTAATTGAAATGCATTCCAGGTGACTACCTCATGAAGCTGGTTGAGAGAATGCCAAGAGTGTGCAAAGCTGTCATCAAGGCAAAGGGTGGCTATTTGAAGAATCTCAAATATAACATATATTTTGATTTGTTTAACACTTTTTTGGTTACTACATGATTCCATATGTGTTATTTCATGTTTTGATGTCTTCACTATTATTCTACAATGTAGAAAATAGTAAAAAAAATAAAGAAAAACCCTTGAATGAGTAGGTGTGTCCAATCTTTTGAGTGGTACTGTATATATGTATATATATATATATATAAGCTGCCTTACTCAAGAAAGCAAAACATATATATAAAGAAAGAAAATTGTGTGTTTTTGTTTGGTCTGTTTTGCATATTATTTTGGCATTAATACGTGTCACATATCAGTTTGCAAACAATGTAACAAAAAAATCATTGAGTTAATAAAGCAGCATACAAACATGGTCTCTTTTTTGCTTTCTTGAGTAAAGCAGCTCCAACATGCAGTGTGAAAAATGTTAGAAATTGATTTGCATTTTATTAATGAGGGAAATAAGTATTTGACCCCTCTGCAAAACATGACTTAGTACTTGGTGGCAAAACCCTTGTTGGCAATCACAGAGGTCAGACGTTTCTTGTAGTTGCATGGAGCCCCAGGCCGAGGGAGATTGACAGTTATTTTGTGTTTCTTCCATTTGCGAATAATCGCACCAACTGTTTTCACCTTCTCACCAAACTGCTTGGCGATGGTCTTGTAGCCCATTCCAGCCTTGTGTAGGTCTACAATATTGTCCCTGACATCCTTGGAGAGCTCTTTGCTCTTGGCCATGGTGGAGAGTTTGGAATCTGATTGATTGATTGCTTCTGTGGACAGGTGTCTTTTATACAGGTAACAAGCTGAGATTAGGAGCACTCCCTTTAAGAGTGTGCTCCTAATCTCAGCTCGTTACCTGTATAAAAGACACCTGGGAGCCAGAAATCTTTCTGATTGAGAGGGGGTCAAATACTTATTTCCCTCATTAAAATGCAAATCAATGTATAACTTTTTTGACATGCGTTTTTCTGGATTGTTTTGTTGTTATTCTGTCTCTTAATGTTCAAATAAACCTACCATTAAAATGATAAACTGATCATTTCTTTGTCAGTGGGCAAACGTACAAAATCAGCAGGGGATCAAATTCATTTTTCCCTCACTGTAAAATTACGTCAAATCACGTTATACAGTGGGGAAAATAAGTATTTAGTCAGCCACCAATTGTGCAAGTTCTCCCACTTAAAAAGATGAGAGAGGCCTGTAATTTTCATCATAGGTACAACTATGACAGACAAATTGAGGAAAAAAAATCCAGAAAATCACATTGTAGGATTTTTAATGAATTTATTTGCAAATTATGGTGGAAAATAAGTATTTGGTCACCTACAAAGAAGCAAGATTTCTGGCTCTCACAGACCTGTAACTTCTTCTTTAAGAGGCTCCTCTGTCCTCCACTCGTTACCTGTATTAATGGCACCTGTTTTAACTTGTTATCAGTATAAAAGACAACTGTCCACAACCTCAAACAGTCACACTCCAAACTCCACTATGGCCAAGACCAAAGAGCTGTCAAAGGACACCAGAAACAAAATTGTAGACCTGCACCAGGCTGGGAAGACTGAATCTGCAATATGTAAGCAGCTTGGTTTGAAGAAATCAACTGTGGGAGCAATTATTAGGAAATGGAAGACATACAAGACCACTGATAATCTCCCTCGATCTGGGGCTCCACGCAAGATCTCACCCCGTGGGGTCAAAATGATCACAAGAACGGTGAGCAAAAATCCCAGAACCACACGGGGGACCTAGTGAATGACCTGCAGAGAGCTGGGACCAAAGTAACAAAGCCTACCATCAGTAACACACTACGCCACCAGGGACTCAAATCCTGCAGTGCCAGACGTGTCCCCCTGCTTAAGCCAGTACATATCCAGGCCCGTCTGAAGTTTGCTAGAGTGCATTTGGATGATCCAGAAGAGGATTGGGAGAATGTCATATGGTCAGATGAAACCAAAATAGAACTTTTTGGTAAAAACTCAACTCGTCGTGTTTGGAGGACAAAGAATGCTGAGAGGCATCCAAAGAACACCATACCTACTGTGAAGCATGGGGGTGGAAACATCATGCTTTGGGGCTGTTTTTCTGCAAAGGGACCAGGACGACTGATCCGTGTAAAGGAAAGAATGAATGGGGCCATGTATCGTGAGATTTTGAGTGAAAACCTCCTTCCATCAGCATGGGCATTGAAGATGAAACGTGGCTGGGTCTTTCAGCATGACAATGATCCCAAACACACTGCCCGGGCAACGAAGGAGTGGCTTCGTAAGAAGCATTTCAAGGTCCTGGAGTGGCCTAGCCAGTCTCCAGATCTCAACCCCATAGGTAATCTTTAGAGGGAGTTGAAAGTCTGTGTTGCCCAGCGACAGCCCCAAAACATCACTGCTCTAGAGGAGATCTGCATGGAGGAATGGGCCAAAATACCGGCAACAGTGTGTGAAAACCTTGTGAAGACTTACAGAAAACGTTTGACCTGTGTCATTGCCAACAAAGGGTATATAACAAAGTATTGAGAAACTTTTGTTATTGACCAAATACTTATTTTCCACCATAATTTGCAAATAAATTCATAAAAAATCCTACAATGTGATTTTCTGGATTTTTTTTCCTCAATTTGTCTGTCATAGTTGACGTGTACCTATGCTGAAAATTACAGGCCTCTCTCATCTTTTTAAGTGGGAGAACTTGCACAATTGGTGGCTGACTAAATACTTTTTTTCCCCACTGTATCTACCGTAGCTTTGATTGGACGGATCATCATACTTTCAAAATCTTAGCTAGCAAGCTAGACAAGCAGTCATCATCATGAATCAAGTCAACAACCTACTGGCAAATCCTTTTCAATCCTTGTCATATGAAGAGAAATTACCGATAAAACGTATCGGTGCTCATCGGCCATTGGACATAAACATTACACAACAAGTTGGAAATCTCAAATTCAACAATGAGTGGTTTGGAAGGAATCAGTGGCTAACTGCAAGATTTGCAAAGCAATCACTAGCCTGATGTTCAGTGGAGAGGGGTGTGTGGTCCAAGTCTGGGTCTAAGGGTCTCCTTTCCAAGCTTAAAAGGATTAACATTCACTCACAACACACCATGGGCCAG
Source organism: Coregonus clupeaformis (assembly GCF_020615455.1). NCBI lineage: Eukaryota > Metazoa > Chordata > Actinopteri > Salmoniformes > Salmonidae > Coregonus > Coregonus clupeaformis. Next base: position 23,150,960 of record NC_059207.1, read on the forward strand.
AAAAGGTTGAATACATTGATCATGCTGTAAATCCAGCATGACTTCTGCCGCATTCAAGACAACTGGGAACTCTGAAAAAAACGAGCACCAACAAGGAAAATACGTTTTGAACGGTCGTCCAAGTCGGAATTTCAAGTCGGGAACTCGGGCCTCTTTCTAGAGTTCCGACCTGAAGATCGCTGACGTCATGATTCAACCTTGTTTTTTTCAGTTCCCAGTTGTCTTGAAAGCACCATAAATCCAGAGAATGACAGACTTTGATGACAAAGTTTGATGACAGATTTGCCCACAAGAAGGACCGCCGCGCCACCTTCCTGTTCAAGTGAGCACAGAACAAGGTGAGTCCAAAAATGTCTTGTATGCTGCTGCATAAATGGTGTAATATGCTAGTGAGGTATGTATACTGTAGCTAAGAAAGTAATACTAAATAAAATAAAATCATATTTTATTTGTCACATGCGCCGAATACAACAGGTGTAGACCTTACCGTGAAATGCTTACTTACAAGCCCTTAACCAACAATGCAGTTCAATAAATAGAGTTAAGAAAATATTTACTATAATAAACTAAAGTAAAAAATAAAATAAAAAGTTATACAATAAAATAACAATAACGAGTCAATGTGCGGGGGTACAGGTTAGTCGAGGTAATTTGTACATGTAGGTAGGGGTAAAGTGACTATGCATCCTTTTTGAGGATCTGGAGACCAATGCCAAATCTTTTCAGTCTCCTGAGGGGGAAAAGGCGTTGTCGTGCCCTCTTCACGAGTGTCTTGTTGTGTTTGGACCATGACAGTTTGTTAGTGATGTGGACACCAAGGAACTTGAAGCTCTCAACCTGCTCCACTACAGCCCCGTCAATGAGAATGGGGGCGTGTCCACGATCATCTCCTTTGACTTGCTCACATTGAGGGAGAGGTTGTTGACCTGGCAACACACTGCCAGGTCTCTGACCTCCTCCCTATAGTCTCTCATCGTTGTTGGTGATCAGGCCTACCACTGTTGTGTCGTCAGCAAACTTAATGATGGTGTTGGAGTCGTGCCTGGCCATGCAGTCATGGGTGAACAGGGAGTACAGGAGGCGACTGAGCACGCACCCCTGAAGGGCCTCTGTGTTGAGGATCAGCGTGGCAGATGTGTTGTTGCCTACCCTTACCACCTGGGGGCGGCCCATCAGGAAGTTCAGGATCCAGTTGCAGAGGGAGGTGTTTAGTCCCAGGGTCCAAAGCTTAGTGATGAGCTTTGAGGGCACTTTGGTGTTGAACGCTGAGCTGTAGTCAATGAACAGCATTCTCACATAGGTATTCATTTTGTCCAGGTGGGAAAGGGCAGTGTGGAGTGTGATTGAAATTAAGTCACCTGTGGATCTGTTGGGGCGGTATGCGAATTGGAGTGGGTCTAGAGTTTCTGGGATGATGGTGTTGATGTGAGCATTGACCAGCCTTTCAAAGCACTTCATGGCTATCGACGTGAGTGCTATGGGGCGGTAGTCATTTAGGCAGGTTACCTTCGCTTTCTTGGGCACAGGGACTATGGTGGTCTGCTTGAAACATGTATGTATTACAGACTCGGTCAGGGAGAGGTTACAAATGTCAGGGAAGACACTTGCCAGTTGTTCTGCGCATGCTCTGAGAACACATCCAGGTAATTCGTCTGGCCCCGCGGCCTTGTGAATGTTGACCTGCTTAAAGGTCTTGCTGACATTGGCTAAGGAGAGCGTGATCACACAGTTGTCTGGAACAGCTGGTGGTCTCATGCATGCTTTAGTGTTGCTTGCCTCGAAGCGAGCATTAAAGGCACATACAGTGAGGGAAAAAAGTATTTGATCCCCTGCTGATTTTGTACGTTTGCCCACTGACAAAGAAATTATCAGTCTATAATTTTAATGGTAGGTTTATTTGAACAGTGAGTGACAGAATAACAATAAAAAAATCCAGAAAAAACGCATGTCAAAAATGTTGAAATTGATTTGCATTTTGATGAAGATTTCTGGCTCCCAGGTGTCTTTTATACAGATAACGAGCTGAGATTAGGAGCACAGTCTTAAAGGGAGTGCTCCTAATCTGAGCTTGTTACCTGTATAAAAGACACCTGTCCACAGAAGTAATCAATCAATCAGCTTCCAAACTCTCCACCATAGCCAAGACCAAAGAGCTCTCCAAGGATGTCAGGGACAAGACTGTAGACCTACACAAGGCTGGAATGGGCTACAAGACCATCGCCAAGCAGCTTGGTGAGAAGGTGACAACAGTTGGTGCGATTATTCGCAAATGGAAGAAACACAAAAAAACTGTCAATCTCCCTCGGCCTGGGGCTCCATGCAAGATCTCACCTCGTGGAGTTGCAATGATCATGAGAACTGTGAGGAAACAGCCCAGAACTACACGGGAGGATCTTGTCAATGATCTCAAGGCAGCTGGGACCATAGTCACCAAGAAAACAATTGGTAACACACTACGCCGTGAAGGACTGAAATCCTGCAGCACCCGCAAGGTCCCCCTGCTCAAGAAAGCACATATACAGGGCCATCTGAAGTTTGCCAATGAACATCTGAATGATGCAGAGGAGAACTGGGTGAAAGTGTTGTGGTCAGATGAGACCAAAATCGAGCACTTTGGCATCAACTCAACTCGCCGTGTTTGGAGGAGGAGGAATGCTGCCTATGACCCCAAGAACACCATCCCCACCGTCAAACATGGAGGTGGAAACATTATACTTTGGTGGTGTTTTTCTATTAAGGGGACAGGACAACTTCACCGCATCAAAGGGACGATGGACGGGGCCATGTACCGTCAAATCTTGGGTGAGAACCTCCTTCCCTCAGCCAGGGCATTGAAAATGGGTCATGGATGGGTATTCCACCATGACAATGACCCAAAACACACGGCCAAGGCAACAAAGGAGTGGCTCAAGAAGAAGCACATTAAGATCCTGGAGTGGCCTAGCCAGCTTCCAGACCTTAATCCCATAGAAAATCTGTGGAGGGAGCTGAAGGTTCGAGTTGCCAAACGTCGGCCTCGAAACCTTAATGACTTGGAGAAGATCTGCAAAGAGGAGAGGAACAAAATCCCTCCTGAGATGTGTGCAAACCTGGTGGCCAACTACAAGAAACGTCTGACCTCTGTGATTGCCAACAAGGGTTTTTACACCAAGTACTAAGTCATGTTTTGCAGAGGGGTCAATTCTTATTTCCCTCATTAAAATGCAAATCAATTTATAACTTTTTTGACATGCGTTTTTCTGGATTTTTTTGTTGTCTCTCACTGTTCAAATAAACCTACCATTAAAATTATAGACTGATCATGTCTTTGTCAGTGGGCAAACGTACAAAATCAGCAGGGGATCAAATACTTTTTTCCCTCACTGTATATGAACTAGTGAACTATCTATATGAACTATCTATATGAACTAGTGAACTATCTATATGAACTAGTGAACTATCTATATGAACTAGTGAACTATCTATATGAACTAGTGAACTATCTATATGAACTAGTGAACTATCTATATGAACTAGTGAACTATCTATATAAACTATCTATATGAACTAGTGAACTATCTATATGAACTAGTGAACTATCTATATGAACTAGTGAACTATCTATATGAACTAGTGAACTATCTATATGAACTAGTGAACTATCTATATAAACTAGTGAACTATCTATATGAGCTAGTAATAATAATATGCCATTTAGCAGAGGCTTTTATCCGAAGCGACTTACAGTCATATATGCATACATTTTTTTTGTGTATGGTTGGTCCCGGGGATCGATTAATATGCTACCCAGGTTGTTACTATAGACTCAGCATATTAATATGCTACCCAGGTTGTTACTATAGACTCAGCATATTAATATGCTACCCAGGTTGTTACTTTAGACTCAGCATATTAATATGCTACCCAGGTTGTTACTATAGACTCAGCATATTAATATGCTACCCAGGTTGTTACTATAGACTCAGCATATTAATATGCTACCCAGGTTGTTACTATAGACTCAGCATATTAATATGCTACCCAGGATGTTACTATAGACTCAGCATATTAATATACTACCCAGGTTGTTACTATAGACTCAGCATATTAATATGCTACCCAGGTTGTTACTATAGACTCAGCATATTAATATGCTACCCAGGTTGTTACTATAGACTCAGCATATTAATATGCGCAGGTTGTTACTATAGACTCAGCATATTAATATGCTACCCAGGTTGTTACTATAGACTCAGCATATTAATATGCTACCCAGGTTGTTACTATAGACTCAGCATATTAATATGCTACCCAGGTTGTTACTATAGACTCAGCATATTAATATGCTACCCAGGTTGTTACTATAGACTCAGCATATTAATATGCTACCCAGGTTGTTACTATAGACTCAGCATATTAATATGCTACCCAGGTTGTTACTATAGACTCAGCATATTAATATGCTACCCAGGTTGTTACTATAGACTCAGCATATTAATATGCTACCCAGGTTGTTACTATAGACTCAGCATATTAATATGCTACCCAGGTTGTTACTATAGACTCAGCATATTAATATGCTACCCAGGTTGTTACTATAGACTCAGCATATTAATATGCTACCCAGGTTGTTACTATAGACTCAGCATATTAATATGCTACCCAGGTTGTTACTATAGACTCAGCATATTAATATGCTACCCAGGTTGTTACTATAGACTCAGCATATTAATATGCTACCTAGGTTGTTACTATAGACTCAGCATATTAATATGCTACCCAGGTTGTTACTTTAGACTCAGCATATTAATATGCTACCCAGGTTGTTACTTTAGACTCAGTTTGGCAAGTGGAAGTACAGGATTGAGTAGAGAATGGGGGTGTAGGGAATGAGGGTGGGGGGTGGTAGAGAATGGGGGTGGGGGGAGAGAATGGGGGGGTGTAGGGAATGAGGGGGTGGTAGAGAATTGGGGTGTAGGGAATGAGGGGGGTGGTAGAGAATGGGGGGTTGGGGTAGAGAATGGGGTGTAGGGAATGAGGGGGGTGGTAGAGAATGGGGGGTGGGGGGTAGAGAATGGGGGTGTAGGCAATGGGGGGTGGTAGAGAATGGGGGGTGGGGGGTAGAGAATGGGGTGTAGGGAATGAGGGGGGTGGTAGAGAATTGGGGTGTAGGGATTGAGGGGGGTGGTAGAGAAGGGGGGTGGGGGTAGAGAATGGGGGTGTAGGGAATGGGGGGTAGAGAATGGGGGGTGGGGGTAGAGAATGGGGGTGTAGGGAATGAGGGGGTGGTAGAGAATGGGGGAGTGGGGAATGGGGGGCAGAGCATGGGGGTAGAGAATGGGGGGTAGAGAATGGTGGGGTAGAGAATGGGGGGTAGAGAATGGGGGGTAGAGCATGGGGGGTAGAGAATGGGGGGTAGAGAATGGTGGGGTAGAGAATGTGGGGGGTAGAGAATGGGGGGTAGAGAATGGGGGGTAGAGAATGTGGGGGTAGAGAATGGGGGGTAGAGAATGTGGGGGTAGAGAATGGTGGGGTAGAGAATGTGGGGGTAGAGAATGGGGGGTAGAGAATGGGGGGGTAGAGAATGTGGGGGTAGAGAATGGGGGGTAGAGAATGTGGGGGTAGAGCATGGGGAGTAGAGCATGGGGGGTAGAGAATGGGGGGTAGAGCATGGGGTAGAGAATGGCGGGGTAGAGAATGGGGTAGAGAATGGGGGTAGAGAATGGGGGGGTAGAGAATGGGGGTAAAGAATGGGGGGGTATAGAATGGGGGTAGAGAATGGCGGGGTAGGGAATGGGGGATAGTGAATGGGGGGTAGAGCATGGGGGGGTAGAGAATGAGGTAGAGAATGGAGGGTAGAGATTTGGGGGAGGGGGGTAGAGAATGTATTTCCAGCAAGCGCTGCATGATATTATACCGTTCTGTTTAAACCAAGAATATACAATAATATATCAGTGGCGAGTACATAGTTATCCTTATAACTAGTATTATTATTATTATTATTATTATTATTATTATTATTATTATTATTATTATTATCATTATTATTATTATTTTAATTGCTAGTATCATTTTTAAATAAAACTAGTTTTTAGAAGTTTGACTTCTGCCACTGATCAGTCATATGTTTTACGACCAACAGAGCCAGTGGACAGTAAAGTATAAAATAGTAGTCAATGGCAACACAAATAAACCAGTAGAAACCTCCCTCCTTGGTCTGAGGGAAAACACTCACGGATAACAGAAGAAAGAACCAGAAGTGTTTTGATAACAGTGAAGTTAACCCACATCTCTATTCTTGTCTCTGAGAGGAAGTGTCCGTCAGCATTCATTGGTCGGCTTGTCAATTGAGCCCCCAGCACCTGACAAAGACAACACCATGACAACAATGTGGAATAGCAATGAAAAGGCACATGTTTGTTCATCCTCAGACAGGACATGACCAAACACGTACAAGAATAGAATGGGCCCCGCCCTCGACGCCCTGCCGCCTCCTTCGTCCTGATGACTGAAGAGGAAGGAGTCATGATGGAGAGGAAGTCAGTGGAGGGACAGGAGGAGTTTGGTCTCCATTGGACATGCAGGCCAGGCAGGCTGTCTCCTGAACCACCTAGGGCCCCTGTGAGAGGTATCCAGTAACCAGACGAACCTCCACACTGCGGATGTCCCTGCTGATAAGGACTAGGAGACGTCTGTGGAAGACGTTCAAGTTAATAGAAGATACGGGGTGTTTTGTATTTAGGTGGCAGATATTATTTACAGGACATTCTAGTGGATGTAAATGTATGATCTTAGCGTTACATTTCCAAACAGGGCCCATGTCCATCGATCCTCTTCTACCTATGTGCCTATGTTTTTCCACTCCACACACTAGTGTTGAATATTTTTTTCCCCCCGTATTTTACAAATAATAATTAATCACTTTTCCTCCCGGATAACCTGATATTTCCCGGCAAAACCGGAAGTGTCATTCTAAACAATGTGTGTTCTCTCCTTTCGAACTCCCCGCGAGTTCTTTTGGCTCCTGCATTTAACGTTCAGCAAACAAGCGCAAGCTTTCGTCCCTCTTCCAACAGTCTATTAGTATCAGAAATGCAAATATTTCTTTTTCAAACAAGCTATTCTAGTCTAGCTTTTCCTGGGACTCCACCAGCTGAGGAGAGAGGCCAGCAGAGAGCAGGTGCATATTGTGCAAGAGTGAAGACAGAGGCATGACTTAGAATCTTATGCATATTAACCAATCATTCATTATATAAGGCATTGAACTTATTAACCTAAAAGAGTTAGACTAGGACTAGCTAGCTAGCTGGTGTGTAAAGCGTTCCACGGGGATGCTGGCCCATGTTGACTCCAATGCTTCCCACGGTTGTGTCAAGTCGGCTGGATGTCCTTTGGGTGATGGACCGTTCTTGATACATACAGGAAACTGTTGAGCGTGAAAAAACCTAGGAGTGTTGCAGTTCTTGACACATTCAAACCGGTGCGCCTGGCACCTACTACCATACCCCGTTCAAAGACACTTTAATATTTTGTCTTGTCCGTTCACCCTCTGAATGGCACACACACACAATCCATGTCTCAATTGTCTCAAGGCTTAAAAATCCTCCTTTAACCTGTCTCCTCCCCTTCATCTACACTGATTGAAGTGGATTTAACAAGTGCTATCAATAAGGGATCATAGCTTTCACCTGGATTCCCCTGATCAGTCTATGTCTAATGTTTTGTACACTCAGTGTACATCAATCTTGAGCAGGATTATCTATTTTTGATGCAAATTTGAATGGAATTGACAGAGAGATAGAGACAGAGAGAGAGAGAGAGAGAGAGAGAGAGTGCTTGAGTGTGCACTGATTTAAAGCAACGCTATTCAAGTGATAGGCTGTTTTAAAACTCTGCAGATCATATATTTTTTTTAATCATCTTTAAAATTAAAAAATAAGGTGACCTCGAAAGCCAGATAGAGAAGTGCAAATTAGACGCACATTCAGATATATTAGTCCTGATATTACTGTAGCATAGTACCTGTCATCAGTTACCAGCTGAACTGCGCTTCATATGAGATGCACTGTCTGTCCCCATCCTGAGCGTTGATGATTCATCATGCAGAAGGCCGTAGAGAAGAGAGATTTAGACATTGCATATAATTTAACAGTTCCATTTCACATCATACTGTTTATAGACATAATTTATTATAATTATATTTTTTTTGTTGCAGTTATTTATCCCGGAAAAACGGGAGTGGGTTTGGGGCGGAAAATCGCGGTAACCCGGTTCCCGCTGTTAAACCCTAACACAAACACACACACCTACACCCCCCCATCAGTGAAAGGAATAATATTGGACAAAGCAGAGGGAGCTAATCTAAGAGAAAACACACTGCAGCAACAGGATAGAGGATAGCCACCTGCCTGACTGGTTGAGAGGCTGACTGGCTGAGAGGAGGAGAGACCTAGTAGGAGAGGCTGACTGGCTGAGAGGAGGAGAGACCTAGGAGGAGAGGCTGACTGCCTGAGAGGAGGAGAGACCTAGGAGGAGAAGAGACTGAGAGGAGGAGAGGCTGACTGCTTGAGAGGCTGAGAGAAGGAGAGGAGGAGAGGCTTAGAGGAGGAGAGGCTGAGAGGAGGAGAGGCTGACTGCCTGAGAGGAGGAGAGGAGGAGAGGAGGAGAGACTGAGAGGAGGAGAGACTGACTGCCTGAGAGGAGGAGAGGAGGAGAGGAGGAGAGACTGAGAGGAGGAGAGACCTAGGAGGAGAGGCTGAGAGAAGGGGAGGAGGAGAGGAGGAGAGGCTTACTGCCTGAGAGGAGGAGATTCTGAGAGGAGGAGAGACTGAGAGGAGGAGAGGCTGACTGCCTGAGAGGCTGAGAGAAGGAGAGGAGGAGAGGCTTAGAGGAGGAGAGGCTGAGAGAAGGAGAGGCTGAGAGAAGGAGTGGAGGAGAGGCTGAGAGAAGGGGAGGAGGAGATGCTGAGAGGAGGAGAGGCTGAGAGAAGGGGAGGAGGAGATGCTGAGAGGAGGAGAGGAGGAGAGGCTGAGAGAAGGGGAGGAGGAGATGCTGAGAGGAGGAGAGGAGGAGAGGCTGAGAGAAGGGGAGGAGGAGATGCTGAGAGAAGGGGAGGAGGAGATGCTGAGAGGAGGAGAAGCTGAGAGAAGGGGAGGAGGAGAGGCTGAGAGGAGGAGAGGAGGAGAGGCTGAGACCTCACGCAAGCAAGCGCGAACCTACATGCACACACACACAGACACACCACTGCAGTCCGGTTAGCAGCAGGCTATGTGCCCTCTAGCAATCAGGGTCCTTTATTAAAATATTTATTCATCTATTTATTTTAGGAGGGAGGATTGGGCCAGAATCAATGAGGAGAATAATTCATATTTTTGTTGTGGGACAACTGAGGATGAGGGTCAGAGAATACAGACTTGGAATAAACAATGACACCAACACCAGGTGAACTATTACAGACCGGAAATAAAAAACGGAGACTCCAGCTAGTGGATCACCAACACAAAATCATTAAATGAGATTCACGCCCCCTCTCGTACTTGTCATTCTGAGTAAATATTTCACCAAAAAATCAAAAAAGGAAGATTGGCAATGTTGAAGTAACACAGTCCTCCCAAACCAGGACACGACCAGAATAACATGGCTGTACATATAGTCATTCATATGACATCATAAAGTTTCTGAGAGAATATATTATTGAAATTATTATATATATATATTTTTTAACAGGGATTGCTATTTTATAAAGGTATATTCAGGCGGTATCATAATGTTTTTCTACGTTAAGTTTTATGGCTGTTTTCTTATTCTGACCATTTACATCCTGATATACCACTATTTATGATATACTGTAAGCACGACACTCATTGGTTCTCTTCTTATGTAAATGGTGAACGCGTGTGCTGTTACTCCACATGAACATTAACACCGCAAAGGTGTGTTCATATGGAAATGGTGAACGCGTGTGCTGTTACTCCACATGAACATTAACACCGCAAAGGTACACTGAGGTATTAGACTGCCAGCTGTCTTTTATGACATCAGCTGTGACGTCGGACGTGATGTTCATTCTGTTGTAAGTTGTAAAAGTAGTTCCTTTTATAGGCTGTTAGGTAATGAAGTCATGTAATGACCCTTTTCATCCTATAGATATGCTTATTGGGGAGCAGGTCTCAGAGTATGTGTGTGTGTGTGTGTGTGTGTGTGTGTGTGTGTGTGTGTGTGTGTGTGTGTGTATGTGTGTGTGTGTGTGTGTGTGTGTGTGTGTGTGTGTGTGTGTGTGTGTGTGTGTGTGTGTGTGTGTGTGTGTGTGTGTGTGTGTGCGTGTGTATGTGTGTGTGTGTGTGTGTGTGTGTGTGTGTGTGTGTGTGCTTGCGTTTTAAGACCCCCCTGTTTCCTATAGACATGTTAAATAGCGTCTGAGTCTGAAGCGTAGAAACTGGTCGAAACAAGGGAAGACGTGGAGTGACAAGCCTGGTGGCCTACTCATCAGATGGAATGGCAGGGAAAATCCCACCTGCAGTGTGTCTTCCATTTAGAGAAGTGGTCTGTGGTTGTGGAATGCTTGCTGGACAGTACTTCCACAATTGGAAACAGAAAAAAAAATAAAAAACAGAAATGTGACAGATGGATCGTACAACACAGAAACATTCTATAGAGTTTTATTTTCATTAGAAAAGTGTTTTGAGAATATCACCGTAAATACATAGTCACCTATCAACATACCTTGGTTAAGTGGTCCTCTGTAGCTCAGCTGGGTAGAGCACGGTGCTTGTAACGCCAAGGTAGTGGGTTCGATCCCCGGGACCACACATACACAAAAATGTATGCACGCATGACTGTAAGTCGCTTTGGATAAAAGCGTCTGCTAAATGGGATATTATATTATTATTATAAGTATTGAGTTGCTGTTTGCTTATTACTTACTTTGTGCTAGATAAAGACCCATTTAAAATGTATAATTGAATTCATATGTGTGTCTCCGCAACCGTTGGTTATCAGATAGAAATGATCAAGTACAGTTTTATCCAATGATTATTAAACATGTTATAATTTTTCATATTTTCCCATTTTAAATGTTTTTTATTAAATTAGACATGGAAGTTTTAAACCACAGAATGTTCATGATATATTTAGCTCCAGGAACCACGGAATGTTCATCATGTATTTAGCTCCAGGAACCACGGAATGTTCATGGTGTATTTAGCTCCAGGAACCACAGAATGATCATGGTGTATTTAGCTCCAGGAACCACATAATGTTCATGGTGTATTTAGCTCCAGGAACCACGGAATGTTCATGGTGTATTTAGCTCCAGGAACCACGGAATGTTCATGGTGTATTTAGCTCCAGGAACCACAGAATGTTCATGGTGTATTTAGCTCCAGGAACCACAGAATGTTCATGGTGTATTTAGCTCCAGGAACCACGGAATGTTCATGGTGTATTTAGCTCCAGGAACCACGGAATGTTCATGGTGTATTTAGCTCCAGGAACCACAGAATGTTCATGGTGTATTTAGCTCCAGGAACCACAGAATGTTCATGGTGTATTTAGCTCCAGGAACCACAGAATGTTCATGGTGTATTTAGCTCCAGGAACCACAGAATGTTCATGGTGTATTTAGCTCCAGGAACCACGGAATGTTCATCATGTATTTAGCTCCAGGAACTAATGTCAACTGATAGCAACACATTCAGTGGAATTCAGTGGAACTCATCATTATGCCTGTGTTAGAATGGGAGGATGGGGAAAGAATACGAGAGGTTTACTCAGAACTGTCAGTTATGTCAGAAGGGATGTTACAACGATTGGAGGAAACCACGGTCGATTACATTTTGCAATTTCATTTTCATTGGCTTCTGCATACAAAACTATCCCTTTCCCAACTCATAACCTCCGATGAGACCCTATTCCCTATGTAGGGAACTACTTTTGACCAAAGCCCATAGTGGTATTTGTGCCATTTGGAACGTCAATATAAATCCTTCCATAGAGTAGTGGCTTGACATGCCATTGACAAGGACCTCTGCCGATTTAGACCTAATTTGAATAATGTATTCCTCTTTCAGGGAACAATTTCAAACATTATGCAGATGAGCGGCAGAGTGAACTTTAGTGTATTCAATATAACCATTAGAGCAGGTTAATGAAAAGCTGAATATGTAGGGTGTAGTATTACATATGTAAATTCGTTTTTTCTCCTTTGCTTCTTTTAGCATTCATTTAGAATATGATTTATTTTGATATTTTCAACTTAAACTAGTTTACAGCTACTCAAGGTTCTGAATCATTAACACATATTTGTTGCAAGTGAAAATATATATTGATATAACAAAAATATTAAATGAAATATATGCATATGTTGCATATACTGTGGTGTCCAGAACTATTGGATCCCTTGATAAAGATGAGTAAAGAATACTGTTTAAAATAAATCAGAAAAATATGTAAGGTATAATCAAAGAGGGGCTATGCGTTCTATGGAAAATAATGAATTACTTTGTGTTATTTATTTACCAGAGAACGCATAGAGCCCCGACTTAATTATCCCTTTTATTCCATGGCTATAATTGAACACATTTGCCTCTAGAAATGTGTTCATTTGCAGGCAGTGCTCGACTTGGACTGAAATAGGTTCTGGTACTCATTTTGGGTGCTGGTACTGTTTATATTTAGCTGCGGGAGCTCCACAATACTTTTGAACTAATATTCTATAAGAGAAACAGCAGCTTAAGCAGTAGAACATTTGAGGTGCTGGTACTCAGCTCCGGTAAGCTCCTGCCCAAGTCAAGCACTGTTTGCAGGCAGAAATGTGGTCAACATCCACTGAAGTAGCTAGCACGTTTCGTAGATAGCTGCAGTAGTTGCCTTGGTTACCAAACTATCAGACTTGCTAGTTTATCAAACCATCAGTCCCAGCTTGCTATAATGAAAGTCGAATTCAACAATGTTTTCAATTGGACTTTTGCTTTCAAAAGCAGCTCAATATTACCTCCCAATAGAATTATCTTTGGTTATAGTCCCAGCCGTGTATATTCCCCCTCAAGCCGATACCACGACGGCCCTCAAGGAACTACACTGGACTTTATGCAAACTGGAAACCACATATCCTGAGGCCGCATTTATTGTAGCTGGGGATTTTAACAAAGCAAATTTGAAGAAAACACTACTGAAGTTCTATCAACACATTGACAGTAGCACTCGCTCTGGTAAAACACTCGACCACTGCTACTCCCCCTTCCAGGATGCCTACAAGGCCTTCCCCCGCCCTCCCTTCTGCAAATCAGATCACGACTCCATTTTGCTCCTCCCTTCCTATAGAGAAACTCAAACAGGAAGTGCCCATGCTAAGGTCTATTCAACGCTGGTCTGACCATTCGGAATCCATGCTTCAAGATTGTTTTGAACACGCGGACTGAGATATGTTCCGGGAAGCCTCTGAGAATAACATTGACACATACACGGACACAGTGACTGAGTTCATCAAGAAGTGTATAGGGGATGTTGTTCCCGCTGTTACTATTAAAACCTACCCAAACCAGAAACCATGGATAGATTGCAGCATTCGTGCAAAACTGAAAGTGCGAACATCCGCATTTAACCATGGCAAGGTGACTGGGAATATGGTTGAATACAAACAGTGTAGTTATTCCCTCCATAAGGTAATCAAACAGGCAAAACGTCAGTACAGAGACAAAGTGGAGTCGCAATTCAACGGCTCAGACACGAGACGTTTGTGGCAGGGTCTACAGACAATCACGGATTACAAAGAGAAAACCAGCCACGTCGTGGACACCGACGTCTTGCTCCCAGACAAGCTAAACACTTCACTCTTCGCCCGTTTTGAGGATAACACAGTGCCACCGGTAGGAAACAACACCTCCACTTCGCTGATCCTCAACACTGGGGCCCCACAAGGGTACGTGCTCAGCCCCCTCCTGTACTCCCTGTTCACCTGTGACTGCGTGGCCAAGAACGCCTCCAACTCAATCATCAAGTCTGCAGACGACACAATATTAGTAGGCCTGATTACCAACAACTCCTCCTAGAGGCAGAGTGGTGCCAGGAAAATAACCTTTCCCTCAACGTCAACAAAACGAAGGAGCTGATCGTGGACTTCAGGAAACAGCAGAGGGAGCACGCCCCTATCCACAGTGGAGAAGATGGACATCTTCAAGTTCCTCGGTGTACGCATCACTGACAATCTGAAATGGTCCACCCACACAGACAGTGTGGTGAAGAAGGCGCAACAACGCCTCTTCAACCTCAGGAGGCTGAAGAAATGCAGCTTGGCCCCGAAGACCCTTACAAACTTTTACAAATGCAGAATTGAGAGCATCCTGTCGGGCTGTATCACCAACTGGTATGGCAACTGCACCACCCGCAACCGCAGGTCTCTCCAGAGGGTGGTACGGTCTGCCCAACGCATCACTGGGGGCACACTGCCTGCCCTCCAGGATACCAACAGCATCCGATGTCACAGGATCATCAAGGACAACAACCACCCGAGCCACGGCCTGTATACCCCGCTATCATCCAGAAGGCGAGGTCAGTACAGGTGCATCAAAGCTGAGACCGAGAGACTGAAAAACAGCTTCTATCTCAAGGC
>NC_059207.1:23170546-23223046 GCF_020615455.1 Coregonus clupeaformis
TTCTGCCACTGTGTACTCTCTGTTTATGGCCAAATAGCATTCTAGTTTGCTCAGTTTTTTTGTTAATTCTTTCCAATGTGTCAAGTAATTTTATTTTTGTTTTCTCATGATTTGGTTGGGTCTAATTGTGTTGCTGTCCTGGGGCATGTTTATTTTTTTTATTTTTTTTGTGATTACATTTTATTATTATGTATTTTTTTAGGTGGTAGATCAGCTTTATAATTGCAGATAGATTGTAGCTTCCATCGATGTAAATGTCTGCATCACTTCCAATCCCCCTTAAAAAATGTTGGTAATATATACATACACATACACTACAAGTCAAAAGTTTGGACACACGTACTCAAGGGTTTTTCTTTATTTTTACTATTTTTTACATTATAGAATAATAGTGAAGACATCAAAACTATGAAATAACACATATGGAATCATGTAGTAACCAAATAAGTGTTAAAAAAATCAAAATATATTTTATATTTGAGACTTCAAATAGCCACCCTTTGCCTTGATGACAGTTTTGCACACTCTTGGCATTTTCTTAACCAGCTTCACCTGGAATGCTTTTCCAACAGTCTTGAAGGAGTTCCCACATATGCTGAGCACTTGTTGGGTGCTTTTCCTTCACTCTGCGGTCCGACTCATCCCAAACCATCTCAATTTGGTTCAGGTCGGGGGATTGTGGAGGGCAGGTCATTTGATGCAACACTCCATCACTCTCCGTCTTTGTAAAATAGCCCTTACACAGCCTGGAGGTGTGTTGGGTCATTGTCCTGTTGAAAAACAGATTATAGTCCCACTAAGCCCAAACCAAATGTGATGGCGTATCGCTGCAGAATGCTGTGGTAGCCATGCTGGTTAAGTGTGCCTTGAATTCTAAATAAATCACAGACAGTGTCACCAGCAAGCATTCCTACACCATAACACCTCCTCCTCCATGCTTTACGGTGGTAACTACACATGCGGAGATCATCCGTTCACCCACACTGCATCTCAGAAAAGACACGGCGGTTGTAACCAAAAATCTCCAATTTGTACTCCAGACCAAAGGACACATTTCCACCGGTCTAATGTCCATTGCTCGTGTTTCTTGGCCCAAGCAGGTCTCTTCTTCTTATTGGTGTCCTTTAGTATTGGTTTCTTTGCAGCAATTCGACTATGAAGGCCTGATTCACACAGTCCCCTCTGAACAGTTGATGTTAAGATGTGTCTGTGACTTGAACTCTGTGAAGCATTTATTTGGGCTGCAATTTCTGTGGTGGTCCTCATGAGAGGCAGTTTCATCATAGCGCTTCATGGTTTTTGCGACTGCACTTGAAGAAATGTTCCTGTATTGACTGACCTTCATGTCTTAAGGTAATGATGGACTGTCGTTTCTCTTTGCTTATTTGAGCTGTTCTTGCCATAATATGGACTTGGTCTTTTACCAAATAGGGCTATCTTCTGTATACCTCCCCTACCTTGTCACAACCTTGTCACAACACCACTGATTGGCTCAAATGCATTAAGAAGGAAAGAAATTCCACAAATTAACTTTTAAGAAGGCACACCTGTTAATTGAAATGCATTCCAGGTGACTACCTCATGAAGCTGGTTGAGAGAATACCAAGAGGGTGCAAAGCTGTCATCAAGGCAAATGATGGCTATTTTGAAGAATCTCAAATATAAAATATATTTTGATTTGTTGAACACTGTTTTGGTTACTACATGATTCCATGTGTGTTATTTCATAGTTTTGATGTCTTCACTATTATTCTACAACGTAGAAAATAGTAATAAATAAAGAAAAACCTTTGAATGAGTAGGTGTGTCAGTGAATGGTGAATGGTGAGAGCCTGGCCAGAGACTTGCCCAGCAGGCTGACATAATGCAACCATTTCCCCTCAGAGACTCCTTGATCCAATTTGATTAAAAAGTGTGTCCATCTGCTGAGCATTACAGGGGTCGACAGGGCCCTCTCCCTGGGACCCGGACCCCTGAAGGGTTAGGTTGGTACCCTTTTCTCTATGTGGTGGTACTCTGGTCAAAAGTAGTGCACTACATAGGGAATAGGGTGCCATATAGGACGTAGGGGCTTAGAGATGCTAATAAGGACTCTACCTCCATGGAGGAGGTCACAAAGTCAGGCTAGCACCCAACTGGGATCTAACAATACACTGCTGAGAGAGGGGAGGGATGAGGGGGTAGAGGGGAGAGAGAGAGAGAGAGAGAGAGAGAGAGAGAGAGAGAGAGAGAGAGAGAGAGAGAGAGAGAGAGAGAGAGAGAGAGAGAGAGAGAGAGAGAGAGAGAGAGAGAGAGAGAGAGAGAGAGAGAGAGAGAGAGAGAGAGAGAGAGAGAGAGAGAGAGAGAGAGAGGAAAAAAAAAAAGAGAGATAGAGAGAGAGACAGAGAGATAGAGAGAGAGAGAGAGAGAGAGAGAGAGAGAGAGAGAAGAGAAACAGAAGAAGAGAGAGAGAGAGAGAGAGAGAGAGAGAGAGAGAGAGAGAGAGAGAGAGAGAGAGAGAGAGAGAGAGAGAGAGAGAGAGAGAGAGAGAGAGAGAGAGAGAGAGAGAGAGAGAGAGAGAGAGAGAGAGAGAGAGAGAGAGAAGTCAAATGTCTACTGTTTGCTGATGATCCGGTGCTTTTGTGCCCAACCAATGAGGTCCTACAGCAGCACCTAGATCTTCTGCACAGATTCTGTCAGCCCTGTGCCCTGACAGTAAAAACCGTTAAGCGCTATGATGAAACTGGCTCTCATGAGGACCGCCACAGGAAAGGAAGACTCAGAGTTACCTCTGCTGCAGAGGATAAGTTCATTAGAGTTACCAGCCTCAGAAATTGCAGCCCAAATAAATGCTTCACAGAGTTCAAGTAACAGACACATCTCAACATCAACTGTTCAGAGGAGACTGTGTGAATCAGGCCTTCATGGTCGAATTGCTGCAAAGAAACCACTACTAAAGAACACCAATAAGAAGAAGAGACTTGCTTGGGCCAAGAAACAGGACAATGACCCAACACACCTCCAGACTGTGTAATGGCTATTTTACCAAGATGGAGAGTGATGGAGTGTTGCATCAAATGACCTGCCCTCCACAATCCCCCGACCTGAACCAAATTGAGATGGTTTGGGATGAGTCGGACCGCAGAGTGAAGGAAAAGCAGCCAACAAGTGCTCAGCATATGTGGGAACTCCTTCAAGACTATATTTTGATTTGTTTAACACTTTTTTGGTTACTACATGATTCCATATTTGTTATTTCATAGTTTTGATGTCTTCACTATTATTGTACAATGTAGAAAATTGTTTTTTTTAAATAAAGAAAAACCCTTGAATGAGTAGGCGTTCTAAAACTTTTGCCTTCTCAAGCCTAGGACTAGCAGTGCCGCTGCGACACTCGGGAGCCCAAACAAAGGCATATCAATCTGAATATGGATAGACGAGGGTTAGAGTAAAGTAGATCAATTTAACCAGTTTTGCTCCTAATGAGAGGCACTGAGGCTAACTAGGCTAGTTAGCCAGCTAACTATAATGTAAGACCACAGTACATTTTAGGTGACGTTATAGCAAACACAGATAGTTAGCCAGCTAAACATGGCTAGCTTGACTTGTAGTGGTACTAGCAAGCCCCGTTATGGCCAAATCGATCACCAAATTGTATTGTACTGAACAACACTGCCTCATGTAAAAAGATAGCTTATATTGCTAGCTAGCTACCGACAGCAAAACAACTTAGTCGTTTATTATTTACCCTCCTGAGTCCTGGTCCAGCTGGTCTGGTCTGCCCCCACAGCTTGCTGATCTTGCTTTTTTCGCTCTCCCAACTCCTCTTCAGTGTATTCTGACTCAAATAAATATGGCTGTATGTTCCTATGTAAAATAACGTTTTAAAAAATGTTGTCGTTTAGTTCTTCTTATAAAAAAGGAATCATCAGAAGCAGCCATTGTAGCTAATTATTTAGCAGTCTAGGATAGAGAGTGCTCCCTTGAACCTGTAAACGAGTCCCGTCACCCCTCCCTCCCCGTTTTGAAAAGCCTGCCTTCGAGGGTGGGAGAATGCCTCCCGTCAGGCTGTTAGTTTTTACAAAGCCAGGGAAAATGAGTCAACCTAGATATACTGCAATGTCCTGGCAGATAGGAACATCGTTGAGACAAGTCCAATGACTCTATTGAACAAGGACAAACATGATCATGCAATCGGCGCAACACAAAGGCCACAACAATTGCTACAAAACATGACTCCTTTCATTTTTAGATCAGACAGAAGGCTCATCACTCATAATTATGTAGGGAGAATGGAACACCTCTCATCACTTATAATTATGTAGGGAGACTGGAACACCTGTCGTCACTCATAATTATGGAGGGAGACTGGAACACCCTCTCATCACTTATAATTATGTAGGGAGACTGGAACACCCTCTCAATACTTATAATTATGTAGGGAGACTGGAACACCTCTCATCACTTATAATTATGGAGGGAGACTGGAACACCCTCTCAATACTTATAATTATGTAGGGAGACTGGAACACCTCTCATCACTTATAATTATGGAGGGAGACTGGAACACCTCTCATCACTTATAATTATGTAGGGAGAATGGAACACCTCTCATCACTTATAATTATGGAGGGAGACTGGAACACCTCTCATCACTTATAATTATGTATGGAGACTGGAACACCTCTCATCACTTATAATTATGTATGGAGACTGGAACACCTTTCATCACTCAAAATGATATAAGTAGACTGGGAAAACACCCCAAATAGTGTCTAGCAGTGAACTTTCCCTTTAATGGCCTTGACCTATTGACCTGTTAACAAAGACAGCTACTGGTAGTCCTTGTGTGTCACAGGCAGCTGGCGGCACCTTAATTGGGGAGGAGGGGCTCATTGTAATTACTGGAATGGAATTAATGGAACAGTATCAAACACGTCAAACACGTCAAACACGTGGTTTCCATGACTTTGATACCAATTCCGTTCATTCCACCCCAGCCATTTTTATGAGCCGTCCTCCTCTTGCCAGCCCCCTGTGGTGTGTGTCAGGACAGACTCATTGTTCTCCATGACGACACACTCAGCTCTTAGAGGACGGAGACCAGTTCTTTGTTGAGTTGATGAGTAGTTTCTACACACACACACACACACACACACACATGGTCTGAGTGCTTTGTGAAGGTTTCCAGGGTGTCTGGGTGAGTCATAACAAAAACAGTGGTAACAACCTTGGTATGTCTCTGGTACGATGTTGTCTTATTGCAAGTGGTGACGGTGTTGAGATGGGGTTGAGCTGCCCCCACTGCTTGCTGGTCTCGCAATTCTTATTTTTTTTTTTGCTGTCTCAACTCCTCTTCGGTGTATTCTGGCTCAAATAAATAGGGCTGTATGTTCCTATGTAAAAAAAAAAAAGGAATCTTCAGAAGCAGCCATTGTAGCTAATGATTTAGCAGTCTAGGATAGAGAGTGCTCCCTTGAACCTGTAACCCAGTGCTGCCTGGGAGAAAGCAGCTGTTGGGCAGATAGCCTACGGTATATAGGCTGCTAGCCTACGGTATATCGGCAGATAGCCTACGGTGTATCGGTTGATAGCCTACGGTATATCGGCAGCCCCTCAACACACATCACAGGGGTCATTCTGCAGGTCTCAACACACATCACAAAATTCTTGATTTTCCACGTCAAAGTTCCTCTCACCGGGGTTAAGATGATGGGAAAGGAAAGCACAGGGAAACAGCTTTTGGTCATGGGCAGAACGCTGGGACAGGACGGCCCCCCCACTCCGACGTAAGAGGCGTCGATCTCCACCACAAAATGACGGGACGGGTCCGGATGGATTAAGATGGGAGCTGTAGTGAATCGATGCTGGAGGTCCGAGAACGCCCTGTCAGCTGCTGGAGACCATGTGAACAGAACCTTGGGAGAGGTGAGCGCTGAGAAGGGGGGGAAGCCAGATGAAACGGCGGTAGAAATTAGCAAACCCCAGGAAACGTTGCAGCTGCACTCTGGAGGTGGGTTGAGGCCAATCCACCACCACTCTCACCTTGTCAGAATCCATCTGAATAGTTCCTGCAGCGATTACGTATCCTCTCCCTCCTGAAGGAGATGGTGGAGCGATGGTACTCACATTTCTCTGCTTTAACAAAAAGCTGCTTCTCCAGGAGACGCTGAGGACCTGTCGGACGTGGAGGATGTGCTCTTGAGCTGAACGAGAAAAAGCAAGGATGTCGTTGAGGTAGACGAGCACAAACCAGTTCAACATGTCACAGAGCACATCGTTGACCAGAGCCTGGAAAACTGCGGGAGCGGTGGTCATTCCGAATGGCATCACCAGGTACTCGTAGTGCCCACTAGCCGTGTGAAAGGCTGTCTTCCATTCGTCTCCTTCCCGTATCCAAAACAGATGTTAGGCATTCCGAAGGTCCACCTTCAAGAAGATCGTCGACCCCGGAGAGGCTCGAAAGCCGAGGAGATTATTGGTAGAGGGTAACGGTTTTAGTTGATACAGGGGCGCAGGGTTTTGTCCTTCTTCTCCACAAAGAAGAACCCTGTGCCGGCGGGGGGAGGCAGATGGGCGAATTCTCCCTGCAGCAAGAGAGTCCTCATTGTACCTTTCCATAGTCTTGGTCTCCGGACCCGACAGGGAATAAAGCCGCCCCCGAGGCGGTGTAGTTCCTGGGAGAAGGTCGATAGCGCAGTCATAGGGTCGATGCGGATGGAGAGATGTAGAGCGGGCCTTGTTGAAAACCTCCCGGAGGTCCTGGTACTCCGCAGGAATGAAGGAGTGATCCGAGGCTTCTCCCAAGCCCACAGGAAGACGTCCCGGGGCAGGTTGTGCCGACTTCAGACAATGCGCATGGCAGAACGGGCTCCAACCCATGATAGAACCAGTAGCCCAGTCGATCAGGGGATTGTACGTCTGGAGCCATGAAAACCCCAAAACCATGGGTACATGAAGAGATTAAATAAGTAGGAACTGCATAGTCTCACTGTGATTACCTGACACTCACAGGTTAATGGGAACCGTATTGTGGGTGACTCTGCCAATAGAGCGCCCATCCAGTGCGCTGCCATCCATGGGAAGGGAGAGGGGTTGTGTGGAGATTCCCAGCTCCGACACAAGGGTAGCATCCATAAAGCTCTCGTCGGTCCCAGAGTCAACGAGCACCCGGAGAGATTTGGACTGGTCACCCCACAACAGGATGGCTAGGAGAGGGGTACGAGTAATGGAGGATTGGAAACTCCTGTACGGCTCACCTGCGTACTCGTACCTACTGATGAGCCTGGTCTTTTAATGGACAGGTGGATATGTAATGTCCTGTAGTTCCACAATACAGACAGCTCTTGGCGCTCAGTCTGCGTAAGCATTCAGCAGGAGACAATCTGGCCCTGCCCAGTTGCATGGGCTCCGGCGAAGGCGAGTCGACAGCCCTCAGTGATTCCCGAGGGAACTCGGGTCACATTGGATTATCTCGGTGTTGTAGACGCCGGGGACTTCTGCGATTCCTCAGAGGTGAGGTGGGAGCCGTGGACGAACGAGTGTGACCGGTAACAGTCCTCCTCTCCCTCCTAAGTTCCCGCAGCCACCCATCGATCCGTATGGTCAAGGCTATGAGAGAGTCGAGGTCCATGGGGAGCTCTCGGGCTGCGAATTCGTCTTTAACCACCTCCGATAATCCATGAAGGAACGGGTTCCAGGCACTCTCGGTGGCCAAAGTGCGAAAATCCACCAAGTAGTCCGCCACACTACGGGAGTCTCGACGCAGTTGAAGTAGCTTCCGAGCAGCCTCTCTCCCGAACAACGGAGAATCGAACACCTTTCTAACCTCCGCCACGAACTCCTCCAGACTGAGGCAAACGGTGGATTGTTGCTCCCACACCGCCATAGCCCAGGCGAGAGCCCTCCCGGACATCCCTGTTATCAGGTACGCCGTCTTCGAGCGGTCCGAGGGAAACGAAGAAGGCTGCAGCTTGAAGATGAGGGAGCACTGGGAGAGAAATGCCCGGCAGGTTTCTGGATCTCCAGCATAGAGCTCCGGAGGAGGTAAGCGCGGTTCTCGGGAAGCCAGGGTAGGCCGGGGAGAAGCGCCGCTGGTAGCGGGGTTACTGAGAGTCTGGGGGGTTACTGTTGTGGCTGGAAGTTAATCCGCGGAATTGTTCCAGCAATGCAGTGAAAGCGTGGTCATGGCGTCCCGCCAAGGTCTGGAGTCCTTCCATAAGGGTTTGAAGTAACTCCTCTTGTCTTCCAATGGAGGCTCCTTGGAAGGAGACAGCGTTGCAGAGCTGGTTCCGAGTCTGCTGGGTCAGTCAGGTCCAGTTCGTACTAACACGACTCAGGATATGACCCAGATGCAGACACAGGAGGCGGATAGTTCGATTTCTCCGAATATTTATTATAACAAAAGGACAAAAGGCAGGTCGAGGGCAGGCAGAGGTTCCTAAACCAGGTCAGGGTCAGGCAGGTACAGGACGGCAGGCAAGCTCAGGGTCAGGACACGCTGGTAAGACCTGACAAAACAAGATAAACTGGCAGCAGACAGACAGAAAACGCTGGTGTAAATACACAGGGGACAATGGGGACAATGGGAGACAACTGGTGGGGGGAGACAAGCGCAAGACGGGTGAAACAGATCAGGTTGTGACAATTCCTGACTAGAAACAATTAGAATTTCAAACCCACAAAAATAATAATTTACAATTACACACACTTGCCATAAAATGTGATAATTGTGATGGTAATTGTGATGGTAGCCACTTTGAAGAGACAAAAACAAAAACAAAAAGATCAACGTGACACGTGATGTCATTAAAAAGCCCAGAATGTCCTCTCAAAGGTACAACAGGACCTGGGCCTTGGAGACAAGGACCAAAAACAAATGTCCATTAGAGAGGACAAAACGAATTGCTGGGTCTCAGGAGGCTATAGGGAATAGGGTGCTATCTGGGACGGATCCCTGGAAATAAACAACAATTAAAGGGACACTTCATGATTTTGGCAATGAATCCCTTTATCTACTTCCCCAGAGTCAGATGAACTCGTGGATACCATGTTTATGTCTCTGTGTGCAGAGGCGTCAGTCATGCCCATACGGGGGGCAAAGGGTCACGTGCAAAGGGGCTCTGATCAGATCCCCCTTGGATATTATTGGCTCTGATCAGATTCCCCCTAGATATTATTGGCTCTTATCAGATCCCCTCTGGATATTATTGGCTCTGATCAGATATTATTGGCAGATATTATTGGCTCTGATCAGATCCCTCCTGGATATTATTGGCTCTGATCCCCCCCTGGATATTATTGGCTCTGATCAGATCCCTCCTGGATATTATTGGCTCTGATCAGATCCCCCCTTCAACAGTCAGCTGAACATTATGTTATTATCTCACAGTAGTGCAAAGCATCAAATGACAGCAGCAGCAACATCAAGACAGATGCATAGAGGAGGATTTATCAGGACAAATCTTATTAGTGTGTGTCCATTTGAGAAAGCCGACAGAAGGGCCTGCTGTCACTGTGACAATGTGTGTGTGTGTGTGTGTGTTTCCTGACCCTGCTCAACCTTTCGATTGTCTGGGTTTAAGACCAATTGACCCTTGGAGGAGTAGCAACAGAGTGGCACCCAGTCAACCAGTCCAGTCAATAGCAGCGCCAATAGTCATCATTTCATTCTCTGGATCATCAAAGGGCAGCGGCCCCACCTCACCAATCTCACTCTCAGAGACGGTCATTTATCAATGCTCACGTCCAACAACAGACTACAAAGCTTCTTTATGACGGGGCCATAGGAGCCTTGTTAGAAGGGTTTAATCAAATGAATCAAACTAAATGTCCCCATCTGGGCTGCATGGCTGAGCATTGGGTGGATAGAGCAGCGTGGATATTGTAGTCCTCCCTTTTATGTGCAAGGGATATCGCTTCAACATTAAAGGCCCAGCGCAGTAAAAAAAACGTGATTTTCCTGTGTTTTGTATATTTCCACACTACGAGGTTGGAATAGTACTGTGAAGTTGTGAAAAAATGATGATAATGTCATTTTAGTGTAAGAGCTGTTTGGTGGGATGGAGTTTTGACATTCCGTGGTGACATCACCATGCGGTAAATTTGTTAATAGACCAATAAGAAAGAGAGTTCCAAACCTCTCTGCCAATAGCAGCTAATCTTCAGTTTTCCCCTCCCCCACTCAGACAACTCCCAGACAATTCTTGCTTTAGAAATTGCCCTTTGCTAAGAAGATATGTGTTTATTTTTTTAAACTTTTAATTGAAAACAATCACAGTAAGGTACTTAATTGTTACTCAGAAATGATTTAATATTTTATATAGAAATGGCTGCACTGTACCTTTAAACTCATGACCA
This sequence comes from Coregonus clupeaformis, assembly GCF_020615455.1. Classification (NCBI taxonomy): domain Eukaryota; kingdom Metazoa; phylum Chordata; class Actinopteri; order Salmoniformes; family Salmonidae; genus Coregonus; species Coregonus clupeaformis. The sequence continues at coordinate 23,180,885 of NC_059207.1, forward strand.
GGTTATTGGACAAGTCATCTAAAGTTTTAAGGTTCTAATCTGAACTTGATTCCATCGTAAGGGACAGTTCGAAATTTACTGGGGAGGGTTGTCAAACACATTTATTTTTTTGCTTTGGGAAGGTAGTGTGTTATTTTTTTATTGGACACAGGGGAGGGTAGTGTGTTTTTTTTTCCTGGTTTCCATTCGCTCTTTTACAGGTTTTACTATATAATTTATTCCATCCTAGCCACATTTCCTCATCTGCCCCTCCCCATATATCAATCTGTTTTAGTACTTTCCCATATGCACTAGGCTTTTCCACACGCTAGCTTTTACCATACCACAGGTCAGTATAGTCTACCAGTCTAACTGTCTGTCCTGCCCTCTATCCACCATTCATAGTGACAATAGTGGTACGTGGATCATTTGTCCAGATCTGCCTTTAGGCTAACTAGCAATCATACCACACATAAAAGCATTTAAAAAGCTGCATACATTTTCGATATGAATCCACAAGAACAAATAAGAATAGCTGATAGGAAGCAGAGAGGACAGGTGCATGAAAGAACACTGAAGACATGAGACACTCGGCTCAAAAAACTCCCCTATTGATCTGGTTTAGGGACAATACAATGATCCTCCCCAGACTAGCCTACAACACCACAATGCAATGAATAATTGCATTATTGTTTTTGAAGTGAGTACAAAATTCTACCCCAGGCTGCAGTGAAAATGTGATTTGAATAACGGCGCAAAAACCCTGTGATTTGTATGTTTCATTCCATTTGGATCATTTGTGGGTCTACTCTGGACAGTTTATAAGGTCTAGGAGGGTCAGTAGTGGGTCTACTCTGGACAGTTTATAAGGTCTAGGAGGGTCAGTAGTGGGTCTACTCTGGACCGTTTATAAGGTCTAGGAGGGTCAGTAGTGGGTCTACTCTGGACCGTTTATAAGGTCTAGGAGGGTCAGTAGTGGGTCTACTCTGGACCGTTTATAAGGTCTAGGAGGGTCAATAGTGGGTCTACTCTGGACAGTTTATAAGGTCTAGGAGGGTCAATAGTGGGTCTACTCTGGACAGTTTATAAGGTCTAGGAGGGTCAATAGTGGGTCTACTCTGGACAGTTTATAAGGTCTAGGAGGGTCAGTAGTGGGTCTACTCTGGACAGTTTATAAGGTCTAGGAGGGTCAGTAGTGGGTCTACTCTGGACAGTTTATAAGGTATAGGAGGGTCAATAGTGGGTCTACTCTGGACAGTTTATAAGGTCTAGAAGGGTCAGTAGTGGGTCTACTCTGGACAGTTTATAAGGTATAGGAGGGTCAATAGTGGGTCTACTCTGGACAGTTTATAAGGTCTAGGAGGGTCAGTAGTGGGTCTACTCTGGACCATTTATAAGGTCTAGGAGGGTCAGTAGTGGGTCTACTCGGGACAGTTTATAAGGTCTAAGAGGGTCAGTAGTGGGTCTACTCGGGACAGTATATAAGGTCTAGGAGGGTCAGTAGTGGGTCTACTCTGGACAGTTTATAAGGTATAGGAGGGTCAGTAGTGGGTCTACTCTGGACTGTTTATAAGGTCTAGGAGGGTCAGTAGTGGGTCTACTCGGGACAGTTTATAAGGTCTAGGAGGGTCAGTAGTGGGTCTACTCTGGACCGTTTATAAGGTCTAGGAGGGTCAGTAGTGGGTCTACTCTGGACAGTTTATAAGGTCTAGGAGGGTCAGTAGTGGGTCTACTCTGGACCGTTTATAAGGTCTAGGAGGGTCAGTAGTGGGTCTACTCGGGACAGTTTATAAGGTCTAGGAGGGTCAGTAGTGGGTCTACTCTGGACAGTTTATAAGGTCTAGGAGGGTCAGTAGTGGGTCTACTCGGGACAGTTTATAAGGTCTAGGAGGGTCAATAGTGGGTCTACTCTGGACCGTTTATAAGGTCTAGGAGGGTCAATAGTGGGTCTACTCTGGACCGTTTATAAGGTCTAGGAGGGTCAATAGTGGATCTACTCTGGACAGTTTATAAGGTCTAGGAGGGTCAATAGTGGGTCTACTCTGGACAGTTTATAAGGTCTAGGAGGGTCAGTAGTGGGTCTACTCTGGACAGTTTATAAGGTCTAGGAGGGTCAGTAGTGGGTCTACTCGGGACAGTTTATAAGGTCTAGGAGGGTCAGTAGTGGGTCTACTCTGGACAGTTTATAAGGTCTAGGAGGGTCAGTAGTGGGTCTACTCGGGACAGTTTATAAGGTCTAGGAGGGTCAGTAGTGGGTCTACTCTGGACAGTTTATAAGGTCTAGGAGGGTCAGTAGTGGGTCTACTCGGGACAGTTTATAAGGTCTAGGAGGGTCAGTAGTGGGTCTACTCGGGACAGTTTATAAGGTCTAGGAGGGTCAGTAGTGGGTCTACTCGGGACAGTTTATAAGGTCTAGGAGGGTCAGTAGTGGGTCTACTCTGGACAGTTTATAAGGTCTAGGAGGGTCAGTAGTGGGTCTACTCGGGACAGTTTATAAGGTCTAGGAGGGTCAGTAGTGGGTCTACTCTGGACAGTTTATAAGGTCTAGGAGGGTCAGTAGTGGGTCTACTCGGGACAGTTTATAAGGTCTAGGAGGGTCAATAGTGGGTCTACTCTGGACCGTTTATAAGGTCTAGGAGGGTCAATAGTGGGTCTACTCTGGACCGTTTATAAGGTCTAGGAGGGTCAATAGTGGGTCTACTCTGGACAGTTTATAAGGTCTAGGAGGGTCAATAGTGGGTCTACTCTGGACAGTTTATAAGGTCTAGGAGGGTCAATAGTGGGTCTACTCTGGACAGTTTATAAGGTCTAGGAGGGTCAGTAGTGGGTCTACTCTGGACAGTTTATAAGGTCTAGGAGGGTCAGTAGTGGGTCTACTCCGGACAGTTTATAAGGTCTAGGAGGGTCAGTAGTGGGTCTACTCTGGACCGTTTATAAGGTCTAGGAGGGTCAGTAGTGGGTCTACTCTGGACAGTTCATAAGGTCTAGGAGGGTCAGTAGTGGGTCTACTCTGGACAGTTTATAAGGTCTAGGAGGGTCAGTAGTGGGTCTACTCCGGACAGTTTATAAGGTCTAGGAGGGTCAGTAGTGGGTCTACTCTGGACAGTTTATAAGGTCTAGGAGGGTCAGTAGTGGGTCTACTCTGGACAGTTCATAAGGTCTAGGAGGGTCAGTAGTGGGTCTACTCTGGACAGTTTATAAGGTCTAGGAGGGTCAGTAGTGGGTCTACTCTGGACAGTTTATAAGGTCTAGGAGGGTCAGTAGTGGGTCTACTCTGGACCGTTTATAAGGTCTAGGAGGGTCAGTAGTGGGTCTACTCTGGACAGTTTATAAGGTCTAGGAGGGTCAGTAGTGGGTCTACTCTGGACCGTTTATAAGGTCTAGGAGGGTCAGTAGTGGGTCTACTCTGGACAGTTTATAAGGTCTAGGAGGGTCAGTAGTGGGTCTACTCTGGACAGTTTATAAGGTCTAGGAGGGTCAGTAGTGGGTCTACTCTGGACAGTTTATAAGGTCTAGGAGGGTCAGTAGTGGGTCTACTCTGGACCGTTTATAAGGTCTAGGAGGGTCAGTAGTGGGTCTACTCTGGACCGTTTATAAGGTCTAGGAGGGTCAGTAACAGGCCAGTCTGGTTGTATTTTTACTTCTGATACTCTAAGTCGTCCTTTAATAATGTGGCCACAAATACTCCCAGCAGGCCCAGTTATTCAGGAAAACTTAAAACACGTTCTGCCTCCTATCCAATCCAAGCGGCTATTCCTCACTCACCAAGAACCTAACGCTTCAATACAGTGCCTTGCTAAAGTATTCATCCCCCTTGGCGTTTTTCCTATTTTGTTGCATTACAACATGTAATCTAAATGTATTTTTATTTGGATTTCATGTAATGGACGTACACAAAATAGTACAAATTGGTGAAGTGAAATTTAAAAAATAACTTCTTTCAAAAAAAATAAACAAATAAATAACGGAAAAGTGGTGCGTGCATATGTCTTCACCCCCTTTGCTATGAAGCCCCTAAATAATATCTGTTGCAACCAATTACCTTCAGAAGTCACATAATTAGTTAAATAAAGTCCACCTGTGTGCAATCTAAGTGTCACATGATCTGTCACATGATCTCAGTATATATACACCTGTTCTGAAAGGCCCCAGAGTCTGCAACACCACTAAGCAAAGGGCACCACCAAGCAAGCGGCACCATGAAGACCAAGGAGCTCTCCAAACAGGTCAGGGACATAGTTGTGGAGAAGTACAGATCAGGGTTGGGTTATACAAAAATATTAGAAACTTTGAACATCCCACAGAGCACCATTAGTTTTGCCTTGAAGAATGGGCAACAATCCCAGTGGCTAGGTGTGCCAAGCTTATAGAGATATACCCCAAGAGACTTGCAGCTGTAATAGCTGCAAAAGGTGGCTCTACAAAGTATTGACTTTGGGGGGGGGTGAATAGTAATGGACTCTCAAGTTTTCTGTTTTTTTTGTCTTATTTCTTTTTTGTTTCACAACAAAAAAATATTTTCCATCTTCAAAGTGGTAGGCATGTTGTGTAAATCAAATTATACAAACCCCCCCAAAAAATCCATTTTAATTCCAGGTTGTAAGGCAACAAAATAGGAAAAATGCCAAGGGGGGTGAATACTTTCGCAAGCCACTGTAGGTTACTGTAGCCCACTGACGACATTAAAAGGGTAATTCAGAAATTAGGAAGAGATATTTAATTAGAGAAGAATAGACTGACTTTTTCAATGCTAGTTAAGGATACTATAGTTATCACGTTTCACATTTGATTTATTAACTACAAAAATTGTAAGATGTGTTTTTAATTCTAATGCTGCTCTGCACACACAAGCTTGTTAGCTAGCTAGCTAACGTTTGTTCTGGTCCAATGTTTAAACCAACTCGGAAGTTCAAAGACATTCAAAGTTCCTCCATAGAAGCCGCTCCTCCGTAGGTATAATTCTGTGGGCCTAATTCAGATAATGCATGTCATAACAAGATGCCCAGCGCTTCAAGGCTTGCTTGCTCCATCCTCTCTCTCTCTCTCCTCACCCTAAAACGTTTTGTTGCATCTCACGCCCTACATTGTGACTGGCAGCACAGTGTGTGTGTGTTTCATTATGATTAAACCATGCTGTTACGGCAAAATACAGTTTGCTCTTAACGACTTTCCTAAACAGATTAAATTGCTTACCCGCTACAAAGCAAGCTGCTCTATCCTCACTGATTGGTGAAGTAATTTCATGTCGAGCTAAATGTTTAAAAAATATTTATATTCCAGAGGTTAAAAAAAGGAATAGAAGATTTTATACTACTTTATGTTTCAGGTCTGACGTGAATTTTTTTATATTATTTTTATTATTTTTTTACTCTTGTAAAGAACAAGGTGCAGCCTAATTATACCTCCAAGGTTCTGACCGTATCTGCTCGTTCTGCTTTGCATCAATCTGTTCACTCGCTAATCCAGGTACATCTATAGGCTACTTACATGATGATTGACCACGACCATTCAAGCATGAATACATTTTTGACACCAGCAGCTTTTGAGGTTATTTGCGCTAATTGTACATTTCAAAATAATATTTAGTCATGGGGGGGGGGCATTTGAGGACCACCCCCTCCCGGCAGTACCCTAGCCCCTAGCTCCTCGCCTGATCCTAACCCTAACTTCAATACACCAGATGCTGAAAATGTAAATCCAACTACGTACAGCCCAGCGCTCCGTTGTCATTGTGAACTTGTTGTGGGGTCTGGAGTGGGCGTGTGTCTGGGTGGTGTGACTCTCCTTCTGTCTGCTTTGTTTGACATCCGACTGACACTTTGATAGATTGATGACTGACCCCGAGGTCACAGCAAATAAAAAGTTGTACAATCTAATTAACCTGTACAATTATAAAGGAAAGAGGGGAGCCATGTCCTGGCAGATTAAAAACAGTCAAAGGTAGCAGAAATTATAGGAAGAGTTCACACAGACAGACTGGAGGAGAGACAGACTGGAGGAGAGACAGACTGGAGGAGAGACAGACTGGAGGAGAGACAGACTGGAGGAGAGACAGACTGGAGGAGAGACAGACTGGAGGAGAGAGAGACTGGAGGAGAGACAGACTGGAGGAGAGAGAGACTGGAGGAGAGACAGACTGGAGGAGAGACAGACTGGAGGAGAGACAGACTGGAGGAGAGACAGACTGGAGGAGAGACAGACTGGAGGAGAGAGAGACTGGAGGAAAGACAGACTGGAGGAGAGACAGACTGGAGGAGAGACAGACTGGAGGAGAGAGAGACTGGAGGAGAGACAGACTGGAGGAGAGACAGACTGGAGGAGAGACAGACTGGAGGAGAGACAGACTGGAGGAGAGACAGACTGGAGGAGAGAGAGACTGGAGGAGAGACAGACTGGAGGAGAGAGAGACTGGAGGAGAGACAGACTGGAGGAGAGAGAGACTGGAGGAGAGAGACTGGAGGAAAGACAGACTGGAGGAGAGAGAGACTGGAGGAGAGACAAACTGGAGGAGAGACAGACTGGAGGAGAGACAGACTGGAGGAGAGACAGACTGGAGGAGAGACAGACTGGAGGAGAGAGAGACTGGAGGAGAGACAGACTGGAGGAGAGAGAGACTGGAGGAGAGACAGACTGGAGGAGAGAGAGACTGGAGGAGAGAGACTGGAGGAAAGACAGACTGGAGGAGAGAGAGACTGGAGGAGAGACAAACTGGAGGAGAGACAGACTGGAGGAGAGACAGACTGGAGGAGAGACAGACTGGAGGAGAGACAGACTGGAGGAGAGACAGACTGGAGGAGAGACAGACTGGAGGAGAGAGAGACTGGAGGAGAGACAGACTGGAGGAGAGAGAGACTGGAGGAGAGACAGACTGGAGGAGAGAGAGACTGGAGGAGAGAGACTGGAGGAAAGACAGACTGGAGGAGAGAGAGACTGGAGGAGAGACAGACTGGAGGAGAGACAGACTGGAGGAGAGACAGACTGGAGGAGAGACAGACTGGAGGAGAGACAGACTGGAGGAGAGACAGACTGGAGGAGAGAGAGACTGGAGGAAAGACAGACTGGAGGAGAGACAGACTGGAGGAGAGACAGACTGGAGGAGAGAGAGACTGGAGGAAAGACAGACTGGAGGAGAGACAGACTGGAGGAGAGGCAGACTGGAGGAGAGACAGACTGGAGGAGAGACAGACTGGAGGAGAGAGAGACTGGAGGAGGGAGACTGGAGGAAAGACAGACTGGAGGAGAGAGAGACTGGAGGAGAGACAGACTGGAGGAGAGACAGACTGGAGGAGAGACAGACTGGAGGAGAGACAGACTGGAGGAGAGACAGACTGGAGGAGAGAGAGAATGGAGGAAAGACAGACTGGAGGAGAGACAGACTGGAGGAGAGACAGACTGGAGGAAAGACAGACTGGAGGAGAGACAGACTGGAGGAGAGACAGACTGGAGGAGAGAGAGACTGGAGGAAAGACAGACTGGAGGAGAGACAGACTGATGGAGAGACAGACTGGAGGAGAGACAGACTGGAGGAAAGACAGACTGGAGGAGAGACAGACTGGAGGAGAGACAGACTGGAGGAGAGACAGACTGGAGAAGAGACAGACTGGAGGAGAGACAGACTGGAGGAGAGACAGACTGGAGGAGAGAGAGACTGGAGGAAAGACAGACTGGAGGAGAGACAGACTGGAGGAGAGACAGACTGGAGGAGAGACAGACTGGAGGAGAGACAGACTGGAGGAGAGAGAGACTGGAGGAGAGAGACTGGAGGAGAGACAGACTGGAGGAGAGACAGACTGGAGGAGAGACAGACTGGAGGAGAGACAGACTGGAGGAGAGACAGACTGGAGGAGAGGCAGACTGGAGGAGAGAGAGACTGGAGGAGAGAGACTGGAGGAAAGACAGACTGGAGGAGAGACAGACTGGAGGAGAGACAGACTGGAGGAGAGACAGACTGGAGGAGAGAGACTGGAGGAGAGAGACTGGAGGAAAGACAGACTGGAGGAAAGACAGACTGGAGGAGAGACAGACTGGAGGAGAGACAGACTGGAGGAGAGAGAGACTGGAGGAGAGACAGACTTGAGGAGAGACAGACTGGAGGAGAGACAGACTGGAGGAGAGACAGACTGGAGGAGAGACAGACTGGAGGAGAGAGAGACTGGAGGAGAGAGACTGGAGGAAAGACAGACTGGAGGAAAGACAGACTGGAGGAGAGACAGACTGGAGGAGAGACAGACTGGAGGAGAGAGAGACTGGAGGAGAGAGACTGGAGGAAAGACAGACTGGAGGAAAGAAAGACTGGAGGAAAGACAGACTGGAGGAGAGACAGACTGGAGGAGAGACAGACTGGAGGAGAGACAGACTGGTGGAGAGAGAGACTGGAGGAAAGACAGACTGGAGGAGAGACAGACTGGAGGAGAGACAGACTGGAGGAGAGGCAGACTGGAGGAGAGACAGACTGGAGGAGAGACAGACTGGAGGAGAGAGAGACTGGAGGAGAGAGACTGGAGGAAAAACAGACTGGAGGAGAGACAGACTGGAGGAGAGACAGACTGGAGGAGAGACAGACTGGAGGAAAGACAGACTGGAGGAGACAGACTGGAGGAGAGACAGACTGGAGGAGAGACAGACTGGAGGAGAGAGAGACTGGAGGAGAGACAGACTGGAGGAGAGACAGACTGGAGGAAAGACAGACTGGAGGAGAGACAGACTGGAGGAGAGACAGACTGGAGGAGAGACAGACTGGAGGAGAGAGAGACTGGAGGAGAGACAGACTGGAGGAGAGACAGACTGGAGGAAAGACAGACTGGAGGAAAGACAGACTGGAGGAGAGACAGACTGGAGGAGAGAGAGACTGGAGGAGAGACAGACTGGAGGAAAGACAGACTGGAGGAGAGACAGACTGGAGGAGAGAGAGACTGGAGGAGAGACAGACTGGAGGAGAGACAGACTGGAGGAGAGAGAGACTGGAGGAGAGACAGACTGGAGGAAAGACAGACTGGAGGAGAGAGACTGGAGGAAAGACAGACTGGAGGAGAGACAGACTGGAGGAGAGAGACTGGAGGAAAGACAGACTGGAGGAGAGAGACTGGCGGAAAGACAGACTGGAGGAGAGACAGACTGGAGGACAGACAGACTGGAGGAGAGAGACTGCAGGAAAGACAGACTGGAGGAAAGACAGACTGGAGGAGAGAGACTGGAGGAGAGAGATTGGAGGAGAGACAGACTGGAGGAGAGACAGACTGGAGGAGAGACAGACTGGAGGAGAGAGGTAATGGAATGGTGACCCAGAGGTGAAGGACAAACAGAAGGGGGAAAATACCTTTATCAGATGTCTTATAGCCTTATAACAATATTCATATTATACTTTAAAAATCCCAGAAGGCTACAACTATCCCCTGGTGAAACAGAGGGTTTTAATGATCTGGCTGCAGATCAGAAGATTGCAGGTTTAAAAATAAATAATAAATAAAACTGTGAAATTGAAGCTCAGATATACTTGACTAAAACAGAAGAAGTCTTTATTTCATCTAGAGTTATAAATCCAGTCAGAAATGCAGAATTTAGACTAACTGTAGAAAATGAAACATTTTCTGTTCATCATATAAAAACACACCCAATATAATTCTTACTTTGAGGGGCCCCCACCGTCTTATTTTTCATGATCTGTAAAGCAAAAGTGATCCTAGATCAGCTCTCATAGTCTTGGATAACTTGTAAATATGGGCCCAGAAGTACACAGCATATAAAGAGTGATGGTGAATAGCCCAGTTACTTATGTCTAAGAAGGCTAAAAAGGAAGCATAGAATTCCTGCTTGACCATACTGCCATGGCAACCATACTGCCATGGCAACCATACTGCCATGGCGACCATACTGCCATTGCTACATACTGAAAAAAATACAATGCAGGAGAGCTTCCCTGGTGGCGCAGAGGATGAAAGAACTGTCTTGGGAACCAAATATTGCAGGTTCAAACCCCACAGGTGCAGATTGTGAACATAAAAAAAGTCTGAGTTTGTATGATTAAAAGCTTTTTAAATGTCCTATGAATTACATTTAAATACCACGTGCCTCTATATCACCTGCAATACTCAATTGGGTTCCAATCTTTGCTTTAAGGAGCTACACGTGCGTTCTTAGAATGTTGTGGTAAAACTTAAATATACCATTTTCTAAATGTTCTTAATTAAATATTCTGGGAGCCTTTACAGGGGAATAACGGCAAATAAAAAAATAAATATACAATGTTCTAAATGTTTTTAATTAAATGTTCTGGGACCCTTTAAAGGGGAATAACGGCAAATACATTACTTTTTTGGTCTATGTTCCTAAACCCCTCTGACTTTGTTATAGTGCTCAGGGAGAGTTAGGTAGAGCTAGAACGAGAGCTACGTCACAGGGTCGTACAGCGTTCACTGACTGCAGTGGGAACAGTCTGGTGGGAACATTGTGGGGACATCACAAAAGATATGTTCCCCAAAACAGCACAAAAAAAGCTGTCCAGTTGTGTGGATGATTCTGATTTTAGAAGAACATTCCCAGAAGAAAGGTTTTATGTTCTTTAAAAGTCCCTAAAATATGTATTTAGGTTGTGGGAACGTTGTGACAGGAGATAGGTTCCCAAAACACAAACTGTCCAGTTGTGCTGACATTCAGATCATGTTTGTATCACGGTGCAGAAAACATTCCTTTTATGTTATAAGAATGTTAACAGAACAGGATTTGTCTGAGTTCGTTAAAGGTTCCCACAATATTATTAATATTTAATTAGGTTCTGGGAACAGTGTGGGTACATTACAAGGGATAGGTTCACAAAACACAAAAATATGCTCAGTTGTGATGACATTCTTTTAATGTTTAAGTCAGAATGCACATTCTCTTAATGTTGTAATATGTTTACAGAACACCTGGTCTAAGTTCTCTATCGCCTAAGGCGATAATCATCAGAACGACTGGACAGTTTTTGTGTTATGACAACATTTGCCGCAACCTAACGAAAGTTCTGGCAACTTAAACAGAACAAATGTAGGTTTGCTGGGAAAAGATTACTGGTAAATTGTGTAATTACATTACATGAAAACCTAATGAGAATTTTTGGGGGAATATTCTGTGGTGGTTGTTACAGTTGTGCACCTAATTTAGGTACATTTTATGAGAACACCTCATGAAGCTGGTTGAGAGAATGCCAAGAGTGTGCAAAGCTGTCATCAAGGCAAAGGGTGGCTACTTTGAAGAATGTCAAATATAAAACCCCACCTCTTTAAGGAATACCTGGGATAGGATAAAGTAATCCTTCTAACCCCCCCAAAAAAAAAAAAAAAAAACTTTAAAGTGGTTATCCCACTGGCTATAGGGTGAATGCACCAATTTGTAAGTCGCTCTGGATAAGAGCGTCTGCTAAATGACTAAAATGTAAATGTAAATGTAATCAAATGTGTGTTGATTTGTTTAACACTTTTTTGGTTACTACATGATTCCATATGTGTTATTTCATAGTTTTGATGTCTTCACATTATTCTACAATGTAGAAAATAGTAAAAATAAAGAAAAACCCTTGAATGAGTAGGTGTGTCAAAACTTTTGACTGGTACTGTACATAAAAAAGGTTCTTAGCAAAAACATTATGATAAAGTTACATTATTAGAGACGGTATGATAGGGTGACAGTATTATCGACTAGACAGTTTGATAGGGTGACAGTATTAGAGACAGTATGATAGGGTGACAGTATTAGAGACAGTTTGATATTGTGACAGTATTAGAGACAGTTTGATAGTGTGACAGTATTAGAGACAGTATGATAGGGTGACAGTATTAGAGACAGTATGATAGGGTGACAGTATTAGAGACTAGACAGTATGATAGGGTGACAGTATTAGAGATAGTATGCTAGGTTGACAGTATTAGAGACAGTATGATAGGGTGACAGTATTAGAGACAGTATGATAGGGTGACAGTATTAGATACTAGACAGTATGATAGGTTGACAGTATTAGAGACAGTATGATAGGGTGACAGTATTAGAGACAGTATGATATTGTGACAGTATTAGAGACAGTATGATAGGGTGACAGTATTAGAGACTTGATAGTATGATAGGGTGACAGTATTAGAGATAGTATGATAGGTTGACAGTATTAGAGACAGTATGATAGGGTGACAGTATTAGAGACAGTATGATAGGGTGACAGTATTAGAGACAGTATGATAGGGTGACAGTATTAGATACTAGACAGTATGATAGGGTGACAGTATTAGGGCTAGACAGTATGATAGGGTGACAGTATTAGAGACTAGACAGTATGATAGGGTGACAGTATTAGAGACAGTATGATAGGGTGACAGTATTAGAGACTAGACAGTATGATAGGGTGACAGTATTAGAGACTAGACAGTATGATAGGGTGACAGTATTAGAGACAGTATTTTAGGGTGACAGTATTAGAGACAGTATGATAGGGTGACAGTATTAGATACTAGACAGTATGATAGGTTGACAGTATTAGAGACAGTATGATAGGGTGACAGTATTAGAGACAGTATGATAGGGTGACAGTATTAGAGACAGTAGGATAGGGTTACAGTATTAGATACTAGACAGTATGATAGGTTGACAGTATTAGAGACAGTATGATAGGGTGACAGTATTAGAGACTAGACAGTATGATAGGGTGACAGTATTATAGACTAGACAGTATGATAGGGTGACAGTATTAGAGACTAGACAGTATGATAGGGTGACAGTATTAGAGACCAGACAGTATGATAGGGTGACAGTATTAGAGACCAGACAGTATGATAGGGTGACAGTATTAGAGACAGTATGATAGGGTGACAGTATTATAGACTAGACAGTATGATAGGGTGACAGTATTAGAGACAGTATGATAGGGTGACAGTATTATAGACTAGACAGTATGATAGGGTGACAGTATTAGAGACTAGACAGTATGATAGGGTGACAGTATTAGAGACCAGACAGTATGATAGGGTGACAGTATTATAGACTAGACAGTATGATAGGGTGACAGTATTAGAGACAGTATGATAGGGTGACAGTATTAGAGACAGTATGATAGGGTGACAGTATTAGAGACTAGACAGTATGAGAGGGTTACAGTATTAGAGACAGTATGATAGGGTGACAGTATTAGAGACTAGACAGTATGAGAGGGTGACAGTTTTAGAGACTAGACAGTATGATATGGTGACAGTATTAGAGACAGTATGATAGGGTGACAGTATTAGAGACAGTATGATAGGGTGACAGTATTAGAGACTAGAGAGTATGATAGGGTGACAGTATTAGAGACTAGACAGTATGATAGGGTGACAGTATTAGAGACTAGACAGTATGATAGGTTGACAGTATTAGAGACAGTATGATAGGGTGACAGTATTAGAGACAGTATGATAGGGTGACAGTATTAGAGACTAGACAGTATGATAGGTTGATAGTATTAGAGACAGTATGATAGGGTGACAGTATTAGAGACTAGACAGTATGAGAGGGTTACAGTATTAGAGACAGTATGATAGGGTGACAGTATTAGAGACTAGACAGTATGATAGGGTGACAGTTTTAGAGACTAGACAGTATGATATGGTGACAGTATTAGAGACAGTATGATAGGGTGACAGTATTAGAGACTAGACAGTATGATAGGGTGACAGTATTAGAGACAGTATGATAGGGTGACAGTATTAGAGACAGTATGATAGGGTGACAGTATTAGAGACTAGAGAGTATGATAGGGTGACAGTATTAGAGACTAGACAGTATGATAGGGTGACAATATTAGAGACTAGACAGTATGATAGGTTGACAGTATTAGAGACAGTATGATAGGGTGACAGTATTAGAGACAGTATGATAGGGTGACAGTATTAGAGACTAGACAGTATGATAGGTTGATAGTATTAGAGACAGTATGATAGGGTGACAGTATTAGAGACTAGACAGTATGAGAGGGTGACAGTATTAGAGACTAGACAGTATGATATGGTGACAGTATTAGAGACAGTATGATAGGGTGACAGTATTAGAGACTAGACAGTATGATAGGGTGACAGTATTAGAGACTAGACAGTATGATATGGTGACAGTATTAGAGACAGTATGATAGGGTGACAGTATTAGAGACTAGACAGTATGATAGGTTGACAGTATTAGAGACAGTATGATAGGGTGACAGTATTAGAGACAGTATGATAGGGTGACAGTATTAGAGACAGTATGATAGGGTGACAGTATTATAGACTAGACAGTATGATAGGGTGACAGTATTAGAGACAGTATGATAGGGTGACAGTATTAGAGACTAGACAGTATGATAGGGTGACAGTATTAGAGACTAGACAGTATGATATGGTGACAGTATTAGAGACAGTATGATAGGGTGACAGTATTAGAGACTAGACAGTATGATAGGGTGACAGTATTAGAGACAGTATGATAGGGTGACAGTATTAGAGACAGTATGATAGGGTGACAGTATTAGAGACAGTATGATAGGGTGACAGTATTATAGACTAGACAGTATGATAGGGTGACAGTATTAGAGACTAGACAGTATGATAGGGTGACAGTATTAGAGACTAGACAGTATGATAGGGTGGCAGTATTAGAGACCAGACAGTATGATAGGGTGACAGTATTATAGACTAGACAGTATGATAGGGTGACAGTATTAGAGACTAGACAGTATGATAGGGTGACAGTATTATAGACTAGACAGTATGATAGGGTGACAGTATTAGAGACAGTATTTTAGGGTGACAGTATTAGAGACAGTATGATAGGGTGACAGTATTAGAGACTAGACAGTATGATAGGGTGACATTATTAGAGACAGTATGATAGGGTGACATTATTAGAGACAGTATGATAGGGTGACAGTATTAGAGACTAGACAGTATGATAGGGTGACAGTATTAGAGACAGTATGATAGGGTGACAGTATTAGAGACTAGACAGTATGATAGGGTGACAGTATTAGAGACAGTATGATAGGGTGATAGTATTAGAGACTAGACAGTATGATAGGGTGACAGTATTAGAGACAGTATGATAGGGTGACAGTATTAGAGACTAGACAGTATGATAGGGTGACAGTATTAGAGACAGTATGATAGGGTGACAGTATTAGAGACTAGACAGTATGATAGGGTGACAGTATTAGAGACAGTATGATAGGGTGACAGTATTAGAGACAGTATGATAGGGTGACAGTATTAGAGACAGTATGATAGGGTGACAGTATTAGAGACTAGACAGTATGATAGGGTGACAGTATTAGAGACTAGACAGTATGATAGGTTGACAGTATTAGAGACAGTATGATAGGGTGACAGTATTAGAGACTAGACAGTATGATAGGGTGACAGTATTAGAGACAGTATGATAGGGTGACAGTATTAGAGACAGTATGATAGGGTGACAGTATTAGAGACTAGACAGTATGATAGGGTGACAGTATTAGAGACCAGACAGTATGATAGGGTGACAGTATTAGAGACTAGACAGTATGATAGGGTGACAGTATTATAGACTAGACAGTATGATAGGGTGACAGTATTAGAGACAGTATTTTAGGGTGACAGTATTAGAGACAGTATGATAGGGTGACAGTATTAGAGACTAGACAGTATGATAGGGTGACAGTATTAGAGACAGTATGATAGGGTGACAGTATTAGAGACTAGACAGTATGATAGGGTGACAGTATTAGAGACAGTATGATAGGGTGACAGTATTAGAGACTAGACAGTATGATAGGGTGACAGTATTAGAGACAGTATGATAGGGTGATAGTATTAGAGACTAGACAGTATGATAGGGTGACAGTATTAGAGACAGTATGATAGGGTGACATATTAGAGACTAGATAGTATGATAGGGTGACAGTATTAGAGACAGTATGATAGGGTGACAGTATTAGAGACTAGACAGTATGATAGGGTGACAGTATTAGAGACTAGACAGTATGATAGGGTGACAGTATTAAAGACAGTATGATAGGTTGACAGTATTAGAGACAGTATGATAGGGTGACAGTATTAGAGACTAGACAGTATGATAGGGTGACAGTATTAGAGACTAGACAGTATGATAGGGTGACAGTATTAGAGACAGTATGATAGGGTGACAGTATTAGAGACTAGACAGTATGATAGGGTGACAGTATTAGAGACAGTATGATAGGGTGACAGTATTAGAGACAGTATGATAGGGTGACAGTATTAGAGACAGTATGATAGGGTGACAGTATTAGAGACCAGACAGTATGATAGGGTGACAGTATTAGAGACTAGACAGTATGATAGGGTGACAGTATTAGAGACAGTATGATAGGGTGACAGTATTAGAGACCAGACAGTATGATAGGGTGACAGTATTATAGACTAGACAGTATGATAGGGTGACAGTATTAGAGACAGTATGATAGGGTGACAGTATTAGAGACAGTATGATAGGGTGACAGTATTAGAGACTAGACAGTATGATAGGGTGACAGTATTAGAGACAGTATGATAGGGTGACAGTATTAGAGACAGTATGATAGGGTGACAGTATTAGAGACAGTATGATAGGGTGACAGTATTAGAGACTAGACAGTATGATAGGGTGACAGTATTAGAGACAGTATGATAGGGTGACAGTATTAGAGACTAGACAGTATGATAGGGTGACAGTATTAGAGACAGTATGATAGGGTGACAGTATTAAAGACAGTATGATAGGGTGACAGTATTAGAGACCAGACAGTATGATAGGGTGACAGTATTATAGACTAGACAGTATGATAGGGTGACAGTATTAGAGACAGTATGATAGGGTGACAGTATTAGAGACAGTATGATAGGGTGACAGTATTAGAGACAGACAGTATGATAGGGTGACAGTATTAGAGAGACAGTATGATAGGGTGACAGTATTAGAGACAGACAGTATGATAGGGTGACAGTATTAGAGACAGACAGTATGATAGGGTGACAGTATTAGAGACTAGACAGTATGATAGGGTGACAGTATTAGAGACTAGACAGTATGATAGGGTGACAGTATTAGGACTGACAGTATGATAGGGTGACAGTATTATAGACTAGACAGTATGATAGGGTGACAGTATTAGAGACAGTATGATAGGGTGACAGTATTAGAGACAGTATGATAGGGTGACAGTATTAGAGACTAGACAGTATGATAGGGTGACAGTATTAGAGACAGTATGATAGGGTGACAGTATTAGAGACAGTATGATAGGGTGACAGTATTAGAGACAGTATGATAGGGTGACAGTATTAGAGACAGTATGATAGGGTGACAGTATTAGAGACTAGACAGTATGATAGGGTGACAGTATTAGAGACTAGACAGTATGATAGGGTGACAGTATTAGAGACTAGACAGTATGATAGGGTGACAGTATTAGAGACTAGACAGTATGATAGGGTGACAGTATTAGAAACTAGACAGTATGATAGGGTGACAGTATTAGACTAGACAGTATGATAGGGTGACAGTATTAGAGACAGTATGATAGGGTGACAGTATTAGAGACAGTATGATAGGGTGACAGTATTAGAGACTAGACAGTATGATAGGGTGACAGTATTAGAGACAGTATGATAGGGTGACAGTATTAGAGACTAGACAGTATGATAGGGTGACAGTATTAGAACAGACAGTATGATAGGGTGACAGTATTAGAGACAGTATGATAGGGTGACAGTATTAGAGACTAGACAGTATGATAGGGTGACAGTATTAGACTAGACAGTATGATAGGGTGACAGTATTAGAGACAGTATGATAGGGTGACAGTATTAGAGACAGTATGATAGGGTGACAGTATTAGAGACTAGACAGTATGATAGGGTGACAGTATTAGAGACAGTATGATAGGGTGACAGTATTAGAGACAGTATGATAGGGTGACAGTATTAGATACTAGACAGTATGATAGGGTGACAGTATTAGAGACTAGACAGTATGATAGGGTGACAGTATTAGATACTAGACAGTATGATAGGGTGACAGTATTAAGGACTAGACAGTATGATAGGGTGCCAGTATTATAGACTAGACAGTATGATAGGGTGACAGTATTAGAGACAGTATGATAGGGTGACAGTATTAGAGACAGTATGATAGGGTGACAGTATTAGAGACTAGACAGTATGATAGGGTGACAGTATTAGAGACAGTATGATAGGGTGACAGTATTAGAGACTAGACAGTATGATAGGGTGACAGTATTAAAGACAGTATGATAGGGTGACAGTATTAAAGACAGTATGATAGGGTGACAGTATTAGAGACAGTATGATAGGGTGACAGTATTAGAGACTAGACAGTATGATAGGGTGACAGTATTAGAGACTAGACAGTATTTTAGTGTGACAGAATTAGAGACTAGACAGTATGATAGGGTGACAGTATTATAGACTAGACAGTATGATAGAGTGACAGTATTAGAAACTAGACAGTATGATAGGGTGACAGTATTATAGACTAGACAGTATGATAGGGTGACAGTATTAGAGACAGTATGATAGGGTGACAGTATTAGAGACAGTATGATAGGGTGACAGTATTAGAGACTAGACAGTATGATAGGGTGACAGTATTAGAGACAGTATGATAGGGTGACAGTATTAGAGACTAGACAGTATGATAGGGTGACAGTATTAGAGACAGTATGATAGGGTGACAGTATTAGAGACCAGACAGTATGATAGGGTGACAGTATTAGAGACAGTATGATAGGGTGACAGTATTAGAGACTAGACAGTATGATAGGGTGACAGTATTAGAGACAGTATGATAGGGTGACAGTATTAGAGACTAGACAGTATGATAGGGTGACAGTATTAGAGACAGTATGATAGGGTGACAGTATTAGAGACAGTATGATAGGTGACAGTATTAGAGACAGTATGATAGGGTGACAGTATTAGAGACCAGACAGTATGATAGGGTGACAGTATTAGAGACTAGACAGTATGATAGGGTGACAGTATTAGAGACAGTATGATAGGGTGACAGTATTAGAGACCAGACAGTATGATAGGGTGACAGTATTAGAGACTAGACAGTATGATAGGGTGACAGTATTAGAGACAGTATGATAGGGTGACAGTATTAGAGCAGACAGTATGATAGGGTGACAGTATTAGAGACTAGACAGTATGATAGGGTGACAGTATTAGGCAGACAGTATGATAGGGTGACAGTATTAGAGACAGTATGATAGGGTGACAGTATTAGAGACTAGACAGTATGATAGGGTGACAGTATTAGAGACTAGACAGTATGATAGGGTGACAGTATTAGACTAGACAGTATGATAGGGTGACAGTATTAGAGACAGTATGATAGGGTGACAGTATTAGAGACCAGACAGTATGATAGGGTGACAGTATTAGAGACAGTATGATAGGGTGACAGTATTAGAGACAGTATGATAGGGTGACAGTATTAGATACTAGACAGTATGATAGGGTGACAGTATTAGAGACTAGACAGTATGATAGGGTGACAGTATTAGAGACTAGACAGTATGATAGGGTGACAGTATTAGAGACAGTATGATAGGGTGACAGTATTAGAGACAGTATGATAGGGTGACAGTATTAGAGACTAGACAGTATGATAGGGTGACAGTATTAGAGACAGTATGATAGGGTGACAGTATTAGAGACTAGACAGTAAGATCGGGTGACAGTATTAGAAGACAGTATGATAGGGTGACAGTATTAAAGACAGTATGATAGGGTGACAGTATTAGCAGACAGTATGATAGGGTGACAGTATTAGAGACAGTATGATAGGGTGACAGTATTAGAGACTAGACAGTATGATAGGGTGACAGTATTAGAGACTAGACAGTATGATAGGGTGACAGTATTAGAAACCAGACAGTATGATAGGTTGACATTATTAGAGACTAGACAGTATGATAGGGTGACAGTATTATAGACTAGACAGTATGATAGGGTGACAGTATTAGAGACAGTATGATAGGGTGACAGTATTAGAGACAGTATGATAGGGTGACAGTATTAGAGACTAGACAGTATGATAGGGTGACAGTATTAGAGACAGTATGATAGGGTGACAGTATTAGAGACTAGACAGTATGATAGGGTGACAGTATTAGAGACAGTATGATAGGGTGACAGTATTAGAGACTAGACAGTATGATAGGGTGACAGTATTAGAGACAGTATGATAGGGTGACAGTATTAGAGACTAGACAGTATGATAGGGTGACAGTATTATAGACTAGACAGTATGATAGGGTGACAGTATTAGAGACTAGACAGTATGATAGGGTGACAGTATTAGAGACAGTATGATAGGGTGACAGTATTAGAGACTAGACAGTATGATAGGGTGACAGTATTAGAGACTAGACAGTATGATAGGGTGACAGTATTAGAGACCAGACAGTATGATAGGGTGACAGTATTAGAGACTAGACAGTATGATAGGGTGACAGTATTAGAGACTAGACAGTATGATAGGGTGACAGTATTAGAGACAGTATGATAGGGTGACAGTATTAGAGACAGTATGATAGGGTGACAGTATTAGAGACTAGACAGTATGATAGGGTGACAGTATTAGAGACAGTATGATAGGGTGACAGTATTAGAGACTAGACAGTATGATAGGGTGACAGTATTAGAGACAGTATGATAGGGTGACAGTATTAGAGACTAGACAGTATGATAGGGTGACAGTATTAGAGACAGTATGATAGGGTGACAGTATTAGAGACTAGACAGTATGATAGGGTGACAGTATTAGAGAAGACAGTATGATAGGGTGACAGTATTAGAGACAGACAGTATGATAGGGTGACAGTATTAGAGCAAGACAGTATGATAGGGTGACAGTATTAGAGACTAGACAGTATGATAGGGTGACAGTATTAGAGACTAGACAGTATGATAGGGTGACAGTATTAGGCAGACAGTATGATAGGGTGACAGTATTAGAGACTAGACAGTATGATAGGGTGACAGTATTAGAGATAGACAGTATGATAGGGTGACAGTATTAGAGACAGACAGTATGATAGGGTGACAGTATTAGAGACAGTATGATAGGGTGACAGTATTAGAACTAGACAGTATGATAGGGTGACAGTATTAGAGAAGCAGTATGATAGGGTGACAGTATTAGAGACTAGACAGTATGATAGGGTGACAGTATTAGAGACAGTATGATAGGGTGACAGTATTAGAGACTAGACAGTATGATAGGGTGACAGTATTAGAAAGACAGTATGATAGGGTGACAGTATTAGAGACAGTATGATAGGGTGACAGTATTAGAGACTAGACAGTATGATAGGGTGACAGTATTAGAGACTAGACAGTATGATAGGGTGACAGTATTAGAGACTAGACAGTATGATAGGGTGACAGTATTAGCAGACAGTATGATAGGGTGACAGTATTAGAAAGACAGTATGATAGGGTGACAGTATTAGAGACTAGACAGTATGATAGGGTGACAGTATTAGAGACAGTATGATAGGGTGACAGTATTAGAGACTAGACAGTATGATAGGGTGACAGTATTAGAGACAGTATGATAGGGTGACAGTATTAGAGACTAGACAGTATGATAGGGTGACAGTATTAGAGACAGTATGATAGGGTGACAGTATTAGAGACTAGACAGTATGATCGGGTGACAGTATTAGAGACCAGACAGTATGATAGGGTGACAGTATTAGAGACAGACAGTATGATAGGGTGACAGTATTATAGACTAGACAGTATGATAGGGTGACAGTATTAGAGACTAGACAGTATGATAGGGTGACAGTATTAGAGACAGACAGTATGATAGGGTGACAGTATTAGAGACTAGACAGTATGATAGGGTGACAGTATTAGAGACAGTATGATAGGGTGACAGTATTAGAGACTAGACAGTATGATAGGGTGACAGTATTAGAGACAGTATGATAGGGTGACAGTATTAGAGACTAGACAGTATGATAGGGTGACAGTATTAGAGACAGTATGATAGGGTGACAGTATTAGAGACTAGACAGTATGATAGGGTGACAGTATTAGAGACAGACAGTATGATAGGGTGACAGTATTAGAGACAGACAGTATGATAGGGTGACAGTATTAGAGTAGACAGTATGATAGGGTGACAGTATTAGAGACTAGACAGTATGATAGGGTGACAGTATTAGAGACAGTATGATAGGGTGACAGTATTAGAGACAGTATGATAGGGTGACAGTATTAGAGACTAGACAGTATGATAGGGTGACAGTATTAGAGACTAGACAGTATGATAGGGTGACAGTATTAGAGACTAGACAGTATGATAGGGTGACAGTATTAGAGACTAGACAGTATGATAGGGTGCCAGTATTATAGACTAGACAGTATGATAGGGTGACAGTATTAGAGACAGTATGATAGGGTGACAGTATTAGAGACTAGACAGTATGATAGGGTGACAGTATTAGAGACAGACAGTATGATAGGGTGACAGTATTAGAACAGACAGTATGATAGGGTGACAGCATTAGAGCAGACAGTATGATAGGGTGACAGTATTAGAGACTAGACAGTATGATAGGGTGACAGTATTAGAGACAGTATGATAGGGTGACAGTATTAGAGACTAGACAGTATGATAGGGTGACAGTATTAGAGACTAGACAGTATGATAGGGTGACAGTATTAGAGACTAGACAGTATGATAGGGTGACAGTATTAGAGACTAGACAGTATGATAGGGTGACAGTATTAGAGACTAGACAGTATGATAGGGTGACAGTATTAGAGACTAGACAGTATGATAGGGTGACAGT
This sequence comes from Coregonus clupeaformis, assembly GCF_020615455.1. NCBI lineage: Eukaryota > Metazoa > Chordata > Actinopteri > Salmoniformes > Salmonidae > Coregonus > Coregonus clupeaformis. The sequence goes on from NC_059207.1 coordinate 23,203,719, forward strand.
ATTAGAGACAGTATGATAGGGTGACAGTATTAGAGACAGTATGATAGGGTGACAGTATTAGAGACTAGACAGTATGATAGGGTGACAGTATTAGAGACTAGACAGTATGATAGGGTGACAGTATTAGAGACAGTATGATAGGGTGACAGTATTAGAGACTAGACAGTATGATAGGGTGACAGTATTAGAGACAGTATGATAGGGTGACAGTATTAGAGACAGACAGTATGATAGGGTGACAGTATTAGAGACAGTATGATAGGGTGACAGTATTAGAGACCAGACAGTATGATAGGGTGACAGTATTAGAGACAGTATGATAGGGTGACAGTATTAGAGACAGTATGATAGGGTGACAGTATTAGAGACCAGACAGTATGATAGGGTGACAGTATTAGAGACTAGACAGTATGATAGGGTGACAGTATTAGAGACAGTATGATAGGGTGACAGTATTAGAGACAGTATGATAGGGTGACAGTATTAGAGACTAGACAGTATGATAGGGTGACAGTATTAGAGACAGTATGATAGGGTGACAGTATTAGAGACTAGACAGTATGATAGGGTGACAGTATTAGAGACTAGACAGTATGATAGGGTGACAGTATTAGAGACTAGACAGTATGATAGGGTGACAGTATTAGAGACTAGACAGTATGATAGGGTGACAGTATTAGAGACAGTATGATAGGGTGACAGTATTAGAGACTAGACAGTATGATAGGGTGACAGTATTAGAGACAGTATGATAGGGTGACAGTATTAGAGACTAGACAGTATGATAGGGTGACAGTATTAGGACTAGACAGTATGATAGGGTGACAGCATTAGAGACTAGACAGTATGATAGGGTGACAGTATTAGAAGACAGTATGATAGGGTGACAGTATTAAAGACAGTATGATAGGGTGACAGTATTAGAGACAGTATGATAGGGTGACAGTATTAGAGACTAGACAGTATGATAGGGTGACAGTATTAGAGACTAGACAGTATGATAGGGTGACAGTATTAGAGACTAGACAGTATGATAGGGTGACAGTATTAGAGACAGTATGATAGGGTGACAGTATTAGAGACTAGACAGTATGATAGGGTGACAGTATTAGAGACTAGACAGTATGATAGGGTGACAGTATTAGAGACAGTATGATAGGGTGACAGTATTAGAGACAGACAGTATGATAGGGTGACAGTATTAGAGACTAGACAGTATGATAGGGTGACAGTATTAGAGACAGTATGATAGGGTGACAGTATTAGAGACTAGACAGTATGATAGGGTGACAGTATTAGAGACAGACAGTATGATAGGGTGACAGTATTAGAGACTAGACAGTATGATAGGGTGACAGTATTAGAACAGACAGTATGATAGGGTGACAGTATTAGAGACTAGACAGTATGATAGGGTGACAGTATTAGAGACAGTATGATAGGGTGACAGTATTAGAGACTAGACAGTATGATAGGGTGACAGTATTAGAGACAGTATGATAGGGTGACAGTATTAGAGACAGTATGATAGGGTGACAGTATTAGAGACAGTATGATAGGGTGACAGTATTAGAGACAGACAGTATGATAGGGTGACAGTATTAGAGACAGACAGTATGATAGGGTGACAGTATTAGAGACAGTATGATAGGGTGACAGTATTAGAGAGACAGTATGATAGGGTGACAGTATTAGAGACTAGACAGTATGATAGGGTGACAGTATTAGAGACAGACAGTATGATAGGGTGACAGTATTAGAGACAGTATGATAGGGTGACAGTATTAGAAGACAGTATGATAGGGTGACAGTATTAGAAAGACAGTATGATAGGGTGACAGTATTAGAGACAGTATGATAGGGTGACAGTATTAGAGACTAGACAGTATGATAGGGTGACAGTATTAGAGACAGTATGATAGGGTGACAGTATTAGCAGACAGTATGATAGGGTGACAGTATTAGAGACTAGACAGTATGATAGGGTGACAGTATTAGAGACAGACAGTATGATAGGGTGACAGTATTAGAGACTAGACAGTATGATAGGGTGACAGTATTAGCAGACAGTATGATAGGGTGACAGTATTAGAAAGACAGTATGATAGGGTGACAGTATTAGAGACAGTATGATAGGGTGACAGTATTAGAGACTAGACAGTATGATAGGGTGACAGTATTAGAGACAGACAGTATGATAGGGTGACAGTATTAGAGACAGACAGTATGATAGGGTGACAGTATTAGAGACAGTATGATAGGGTGACAGCATTAGAGACAGTATGATAGGGTGACAGTATTAGAGACTAGACAGTATGATAGGGTGACAGTATTAGAGACTAGACAGTATGATAGGGTGACAGTATTAGAGACTAGACAGTATGATAGGGTGACAGTATTAGAGACTAGACAGTATGATAGGTTGACAGTATTATAGACTAGACAGTATGATAGGGTGACAGTAGTAGAGACAGTATGATAGGGTGACAGTATTAGAGACAGTATGATAGGGTGACAGTATTAGAGACTAGACAGTATGATAGGGTGACAGTATTAGAGACTAGACAGTATGATAGGGTGACAGTATTAGAGACTAGACAGTATGATAGGGTGACAGTATTAGAGACAGTATGATAGGGTGACAGTATTAGAGACCAGACAGTATGATAGGGTGACAGTATTAGAGACAGTATGATAGGGTGACAGTATTAGAGACCAGACAGTATGATAGGGTGACAGTATTAGAGACTAGACAGTATGATAGGGTGACAGTATTAGAGACTAGACAGTATGATAGGGTGACAGTATTAGAGACAGTATGATAGGGTGACAGTATTAGAGACTAGACAGTATGATAGGGTGACAGTATTAGAGACTAGACAGTATGATAGGGTGACAGTATTAGAGACAGACAGTATGATAGGGTGACAGTATTAGAGACTAGACAGTATGATAGGGTGACAGTATTAGAGACAATATTAGAGACAGTATGATAGGGTGACAGTATTAGAGACAGTATGATAGGGTGACAGTATTAGAGACTAGACAGTATGATAGGTGACAGTATTAGAGAAGACAGTATGATAGGGTGACAGTATTAGAGACAGTATGATAGGGTGACAGTATTAGAGACAGTATGATAGGGTGACAGTATTAGAGACAGTATGATAGGGTGACAGTATTAGAGACAGTATGATAGGGTGACAGTATTAGAGACTAGACAGTATGATAGGGTGACAGTATTAAAGACAGTATGATAGGGTGACAGTATTAGAGACCAGACAGTATGATAGGTTGACATTATTAGAGACTAGACAGTATGATAGGGTGACAGTATTATAGACTAGACAGTATGATATGGTGACAGTATTAGAGACAGTATGATAGGGTGACAGTATTAGAGACTAGACAGTATGATAGGGTGACAGTATTAGAGACAGACAGTATGATAGGGTGACAGTATTAGAGAAGACAGTATGATAGGGTGACAGTATTAGGATAGACAGTATGATAGGGTGACAGTATTAGAGACTAGACAGTATGATAGGGTGACAGTATTAGAGACTAGACAGTATGATAGGGTGACAGTATTAGAGACTAGACAGTATGATAGGGTGACAGTATTAGAGACAGTATGATAGGGTGACAGTATTAGAGACTAGACAGTATGATAGGGTGACAGTATTAGAGACTAGACAGTATGATAGGGTGACAGTATTAGAGACAGTATGATAGGGTGACAGTATTAGAGACCAGACAGTATGATAGGGTGACAGTATTATAGACTAGACAGTATGATAGGGTGACAGTATTAGAGACAGTATGATAGGGTGACAGTATTAGAGACTAGACAGTATGATAGGGTGACAGTATTAGAGACAGTATGATAGGGTGACAGTATTAGAGACAGTATGATAGGGTGACAGTATTAGAGACAGTATGATAGGGTGACAGTATTAGAGACTAGACAGTATGATAGGGTGACAGTATTAGAGACGACAGTATGATAGGGTGACAGTATTAGAGACAGTATGATAGGGTGACAGTATTAGATACAGTAAGATAGGGTGACAGTATTAGAGACTAGACAGTATGATAGGGTGACAGTATTAGAGACCAGACAGTATGATAGGGTGACAGTATTAGAGACAGTATGATAGGGTGACAGTATTAGAGACAGTATGATAGGGTGACAGTATTAGAGACAGTATGATAGGGTGACAGTATTAGAGACTAGACAGTATGATAGGGTGACAGTATTAGAGACAGTATGATAGGGTGACAGTATTAGAGACTAGACAGTATGATAGGGTGACAGTATTAGAAGACAGTATGATAGGGTGACAGTATTAGAGACAGTATGATAGGGTGACAGTATTAGAGACAGACAGTATGATAGGGTGACAGTATTAGAGACAGTATGATAGGGTGACAGTATTAGAGACTAGACAGTATGATAGGGTGACAGTATTAGAGACAGTATGATAGGGTGACAGTATTAGAGACAGACAGTATGATAGGGTGACAGTATTAGAGACTAGACAGTATGATAGGGTGACAGTATTAGAGACTAGACAGTATGATAGGGTGACAGTATTAGAGACTAGACAGTATGATAGGGTGACAGTATTAGAGACTAGACAGTATGATAGGGTGACAGTATTAGAGACAGTATGATAGGGTGACAGTATTAGAGACTAGACAGTATGATAGGGTGACAGTATTAGAGACTAGACAGTATGATAGGGTGACAGTATTAGAGACTAGACAGTATGATAGGGTGACAGTATTAGAGACAGTATGATAGGGTGACAGTATTAGAGACAGTATGATAGGGTGACAGTATTAGAGACTAGACAGTATGATAGGGTGACAGTATTAGAGACAGTATGATAGGGTGACAGTATTAGAGACTAGACAGTATGATAGGGTGACAGTATTAGAGACAGTATGATAGGGTGACAGTATTAGAGACTAGACAGTATGATAGGGTGACAGTATTAGAGACAGTATGATAGGGTGACAGTATTAGATACTAGACAGTATGATAGGGTGACAGTATTAAGGACTAGACAGTATGATAGGGTGCCAGTATTATAGACTAGACAGTATGATAGGGTGACAGTATTAGAGACAGTATGATAGGGTGACAGTATTAGAGACTAGACAGTATGATAGGGTGACAGTATTAGAGACTAGACAGTATGATAGGGTGACAGTATTAGAGACTAGACAGTATGATAGGGTGACAGTATTAGAATAGACAGTATGATAGGGTGACAGTATTAGAGACTAGACAGTATGATAGGGTGACAGTATTAGAGACAGTATGATAGGGTGACAGTATTAGAGACAGTATGATAGGGTGACAGTATTAGAGACTAGACAGTATGATAAGGGTGACAGTATTAGAGACAGTATGATAGGGTGACAGTATTAGAGACTAGACAGTATGATAGGGTGACAGTATTAGAGACAGACAGTATGATAGGGTGACAGTATTAGAGATAGACAGTATGATAGGGTGACAGTATTAGAGACAGTATGATAGGGTGACAGTATTAGAGACTAGACAGTATGATAGGGTGACAGTATTAGAGACAGTATGATAGGGTGACAGTATTAGAGACTAGACAGTATGATAGGGTGACAGTATTAGAGACAGTATGATAGGGTGACAGTATTAGAGACTAGACAGTATGATAGGGTGACAGTATTAGAGACTAGACAGTATGATAGGGTGACAGTATTAGAGACAGTATGATAGGGTGACAGTATTAGAGACAGTATGATAGGGTGACAGTATTAGACAGACAGTATGATAGGGTGACAGTATTAGAGACTAGACAGTATGATAGGGTGACAGTATTAGAGACAGACAGTATGATAGGGTGACAGTATTAGAGACTAGACAGTATGATAGGGTGACAGTATTAGAGACTAGACAGTATGATAGGGTGACAGTATTAGAGACAGTATGATAGGGTGACAGTATTAGAATAGACAGTATGATAGGGTGACAGTATTAGAGACTAGACAGTATGATAGGGTGACAGTATTAGAGACAGACAGTATGATAGGGTGACAGTATTAGAGACAGTATGATAGGGTGACAGTATTAGAGACTAGACAGTATGATAGGGTGACAGTATTAGAGACTAGACAGTATGATAGGGTGACAGTATTAGAGACAGTATGATAGGGTGACAGTATTAGAGACAGACAGTATGATAGGGTGACAGTATTAGGACCAGACAGTATGATAGGGTGACAGTATTAGAGCAGACAGTATGATAGGGTGACAGTATTAGAGACTAGACAGTATGATAGGGTGACAGTATTAGACAGACAGTATGATAGGGTGACAGTATTAGAGACTAGACAGTATGATAGGGTGACAGTATTAGAGCAGACAGTATGATAGGGTGACAGTATTAGAGACAGTATGATAGGGTGACAGTATTAGAGATAGACAGTATGATAGGGTGACAGTATTAGAGACAGTATGATAGGGTGACAGTATTAGAGACAGTATGATAGGGTGACAGTATTAGAGACTAGACAGTATGATAGGGTGACAGTATTAGAGACAGTATGATAGGGTGACAGTATTAGAGACAGTATGATAGGGTGACAGTATTAGAGACTAGACAGTATGATAGGGTGACAGTATTAGAGACTAGACAGTATGATAGGGTGACAGTATTAGAGACTAGACAGTATGATAGGGTGACAGTATTAGAGACAGTATGATAGGGTGACAGTATTAGAGACTAGACAGTATGATAGGGTGACAGTATTAGAGACAGTATGATAGGGTGACAGTATTAGAGACTAGACAGTATGATAGGGTGACAGTATTAGGAGACAGTATGATAGGGTGACAGTATTAGAGACTAGACAGTATGATAGGGTGACAGTATTAGATAGACAGTATGATAGGGTGACAGTATTAGAGACTAGACAGTATGATAGGGTGACAGTATTAGAGACTAGACAGTATGATAGGGTGACAGTATTAGAGACTAGACAGTATGATAGGGTGACAGTATTAGAGACTAGACAGTATGATAGGGTGACAGTATTAGAGACTAGACAGTATGATAGGGTGACAGTATTAGAGACAGACAGTATGATAGGGTGACAGTATTAGAGACAGTATGATAGGGTGACAGTATTAGAGACTAGACAGTATGATAGGGTGACAGTATTAGAGACTAGACAGTATGATAGGGTGACAGTATTAGAGACAGTATGATAGGGTGACAGTATTAGAGACTAGACAGTATGATAGGGTGACAGTATTAGAGACAGTATGATAGGGTGACAGTATTAGAGACTAGACAGTATGATAGGGTGACAGTATTAGAGACTAGACAGTATGATAGGGTGACAGTATTAGAGACTAGACAGTATGATAGGGTGACAGTATTAGAGACAGTATGATAGGGTGACAGTATTAGAGACAGTATGATAGGGTGACAGTATTAGAGACAGTATGATAGGGTGACAGTATTAGAGACTAGACAGTATGATAGGGTGACAGTATTAGAGACTAGACAGTATGATAGGGTGACAGTATTAGAGACAGTATGATAGGGTGACAGTATTAGAGACAGTATGATAGGGTGACAGTATTAGAGACTAGACAGTATGATAGGGTGACAGTATTAGAGACAGTATGATAGGGTGACAGTATTAGAGAAGACAGTATGATAGGGTGACAGTATTAGAGACAGACAGTATGATAGGGTGACAGTATTAGAGACTAGACAGTATGATAGGGTGACAGTATTAGAGACCAGACAGTATGATAGGGTGACAGTATTAGAGAGACAGTATGATAGGGTGACAGTATTAGAGACTAGACAGTATGATAGGGTGACAGTATTAGAGACAGACAGTATGATAGGGTGACAGTATTAGAAGACAGTATGATAGGGTGACAGTATTAGAGACTAGACAGTATGATAGGGTGACAGTATTAGAGACAGACAGTATGATAGGGTGACAGTATTAGAGACAGACAGTATGATAGGGTGACAGTATTAGAGACAGTATGATAGGGTGACAGTATTAGAGACTAGACAGTATGATAGGGTGACAGTATTAGAGACAGTATGATAGGGTGACAGTATTAGAGACTAGACAGTAAGATCGGGTGACAGTATTAGAAACCAGACAGTATGATAGGTTGACATTATTAGAGACTAGACAGTATGATAGGGTGACAGTATTATAGACTAGACAGTATGATAGGGTGACAGTATTAGAGACAGACAGTATGATAGGGTGACAGTATTAGAGACAGTATGATAGGGTGACAGTATTAGAGACTAGACAGTATGATAGGGTGACAGTATTAAAGACAGTATGATAGGGTGACAGTATTAAAGACAGTATGATAGGGTGACAGTATTAGAGACAGTATGATAGGGTGACAGTATTAGAGACTAGACAGTATGATAGGGTGACAGTATTAGAGACAGTATGATAGGGTGACAGTATTAGAGACTAGACAGTATGATAGGGTGACAGTATTAGAGACAGTATGATAGGGTGACAGTATTAGAGACAGACAGTATGATAGGGTGACAGTATTAGAGAAGACAGTATGATAGGGTGACAGTATTAGAGACAGTATGATAGGGTGACAGTATTAGAGACTAGACAGTATGATAGGGTGACAGTATTAGAGAGACAGTATGATAGGGTGACAGTATTAGAGACAGTATGATAGGGTGACAGTATTAGAGGACAGTATGATAGGGTGACAGTATTAGAGACTAGACAGTATGATAGGGTGACAGTATTAGAGACAGTATGATAGGGTGACAGTATTAGAGACAGACAGTATGATAGGGTGACAGTATTAGAGACTAGACAGTATGATAGGGTGACAGTATTAGAGACTAGACAGTATGATAGGGTGACAGTATTAGAGACAGTATGATAGGGTGACAGTATTAGAGACAGACAGTATGATAGGGTGACAGCATTAGAGACAGTATGATAGGGTGACAGTATTAGAGACTAGACAGTATGATAGGGTGACAGTATTAGAGACAGTATGATAGGGTGACAGTATTAGAGACAGACAGTATGATAGGGTGACAGTATTAGAGACTAGACAGTATGATAGGGTGACAGTATTAGAGACAGTATGATAGGGTGACAGTATTAAAGACAGTATGATAGGGTGACAGTATTAGAGACAGTATGATAGGGTGACAGTATTAGAGACTAGACAGTATGATAGGGTGACAGTATTAGAGACAGTATGATAGGGTGACAGTATTAGAGACTAGACAGTATGATAGGGTGACAGTATTAGAGACTAGACAGTATGATAGGGTGACAGTATTAAGGACTAGACAGTATGATAGGGTGCCAGTATTATAGACTAGACAGTATGATAGGGTGACAGTATTAGAGACAGACAGTATGATAGGGTGACAGTATTAGAGACTAGACAGTATGATAGGGTGACAGTATTAGAGACAGTATGATAGGGTGACAGTATTAGAGACTAGACAGTATGATAGGGTGACAGTATTAGAGACTAGACAGTATGATAGGGTGACAGTATTAGAGACTAGACAGTATGATAGGGTGACAGTATTAGAGACCAGACAGTATGATAGGGTGACAGTATTAGAGACTAGACAGTATGATAGGGTGACAGTATTAGAGACAGTATGATAGGGTGACAGTATTAGAGACTAGACAGTATGATAGGGTGACAGTATTAGCAGACAGTATGATAGGGTGACAGTATTAGAGACTAGACAGTATGATAGGGTGACAGTATTAGAGACAGTATGATAGGGTGACAGTATTAGAGACTAGACAGTATGATAGGGTGACAGTATTAGAGACAGACAGTATGATAGGGTGACAGTATTAGAGACAGACAGTATGATAGGGTGACAGTATTAGAGACAGTATGATAGGGTGACAGTATTAGAGACTAGACAGTATGATAGGGTGACAGTATTAGAGACAGTATGATAGGGTGACAGTATTAGAGACTAGACAGTATGATAGGGTGACAGTATTAGAGACTAGACAGTATGATAGGGTGACAGTATTAGAGACTAGACAGTATGATAGGGTGACAGTATTAGAGACAGTATGATAGGGTGACAGTATTAGAGACTAGACAGTATGATAGGGTGACAGTATTAGAGACCAGACAGTATGATAGGGTGACAGTATTAGAGACTAGACAGTATGATAGGGTGACAGTATTAGAGACAGACAGTATGATAGGGTGACAGTATTAGAGACAGACAGTATGATAGGGTGACAGTATTAGAGACAGTATGATAGGGTGACAGTATTAGCAGACAGTATGATAGGGTGACAGTATTAGAGACTAGACAGTAAGATAGGGTGACAGTATTAGAGACAGTATGATAGGGTGACAGTATTAGAGACTAGACAGTATGATAGGGTGACAGTATTATAGACTAGACAGTATGATAGGGTGACAGTATTAGAGACTAGACAGTATGATAGGGTGACAGTATTAGACAGACAGTATGATAGGGTGACAGTATTATAGACTAGACAGTATGATAGGGTGACAGTATTAGAGACTAGACAGTATGATAGGGTGACAGTATTAGAGACCAGACAGTATGATAGGGTGACAGTATTAGAGACAGTATGATAGGGTGACAGTATTAGGAGACAGATGATAGGTGACAGTATTAGAAAGACAGTATGATAGGGTGACAGTATTAGAGACTAGACAGTATGATAGGGTGACAGTATTAGAGACTAGACAGTATGATAGGGTGACAGTATTAGAGACTAGACAGTATGATAGGGTGACAGTATTAGAGACTAGACAGTATGATAGGGTGACAGTATTAGAGACTAGACAGTATGATAGGGTGACAGTATTAGAGACTAGACAGTATGATAGGGTGACAGTATTAGACAGACAGTATGATAGGGTGACAGTATTAGAGACTAGACAGTATGATAGGGTGACAGTATTAGAGACTAGACAGTATGATAGGGTGACAGTATTAGAGACTAGACAGTATGATAGGGTGACAGTATTAGAGACTAGACAGTATGATAGGGTGACAGTATTAGAGACTAGACAGTATGATAGGGTGACAGTATTAGAGACAGGACAGTATGATAGGGTGACAGTATTAAGGACTAGACAGTATGATAGGGTGACAGTATTAGAGACTAGACAGTATGATAGGGTGACAGTATTAGAGACAGTATGATAGGGTGACAGTATTAGAGACTAGACAGTATGATAGGGTGACAGTATTAGAGACAGTATGATAGGGTGACAGTATTAGAGACAGTATGATAGGGTGACAGTATTAGAGACTAGACAGTATGATAGGGTGACAGTATTAGAGACTAGACAGTATGATAGGGTGACAGTATTAAAGACAGTATGATAGGGTGACAGTATTAGAGACAGTATGATAGGGTGACAGTATTAGAGACTAGACAGTATGATAGGGTGACAGTATTAGAGACTAGACAGTATGATAGGGTGACAGTATTAGAGACAGTATGATAGGGTGACAGTATTAGAGACTAGACAGTATGATAGGGTGACAGTATTAGAGACCAGACAGTATGATAGGGTGACAGTATTAGAGACAGTATGATAGGGGTACAGTATTAGACAGACAGTATGATAGGGTGACAGTATTAGAGACAGACAGTATGATAGGGTGACAGTATTAGAGACAGTATGATAGGGTGACAGTATTAGAGACTAGACAGTATGATAGGGTGACAGTATTAGAGACAGACAGTATGATAGGGTGACAGTATTAGAGACTAGACAGTATGATAGGGTGACAGTATTAGAGACAGTATGATAGGGTGACAGTATTAGAGACTAGACAGTATGATAGGGTGACAGTATTAGAGACAGTATGATAGGGTGACAGTATTAGAGACTAGACAGTATGATAGGGTGACAGTATTAGAGACAGACAGTATGATAGGGTGACAGTATTAGAGACAGTATGATAGGGTGACAGTATTAGAGACAGTATGATAGGGTGACAGTATTAGAGACTAGACAGTATGATAGGGTGACAGTATTAGAGACAGACAGTATGATAGGGTGACAGTATTAGTAGACAGTATGATAGGGTGACAGTATTAGAGACAGACAGTATGATAGGGTGACAGTATTAGAGACAGTATGATAGGGTGACAGTATTAGAGACAGTATGATAGGGTGACAGTATTAGAGAGACAGTATGATAGGGTGACAGTATTAGGACTAGACAGTATGATAGGGTGACAGTATTAGAGACCAGACAGTATGATAGGGTGACAGTATTAGAGACAGACAGTATGATAGGGTGACAGTATTAGGCAGACAGTATGATAGGGTGACAGTATTAGAGACTAGACAGTATGATAGGGTGACAGTATTAGAGACTAGACAGTATGATAGGGTGACAGTATTAGAGAGACAGTATGATAGGGTGACAGTATTAGAGACAGTATGATAGGGTGACAGTATTAGAGACTAGACAGTATGATAGGGTGACAGTATTAGAGACAGTATGATAGGGTGACAGTATTAGAGACTAGACAGTATGATAGGGTGACAGTATTAGAGACAGTATGATAGGGTGACAGTATTAGAGACTAGACAGTATGATAGGGTGACAGTATTAGAGACAGTATGATAGGGTGACAGTATTAGAGACTAGACAGTATGATAGGGTGACAGTATTAGCAGACAGTATGATAGGGTGACAGTATTAGAGACTAGACAGTATGATAGGGTGACAGTATTAGAGACAGTATGATAGGGTGACAGTATTAGAGACTAGACAGTATGATAGGGTGACAGTATTAGGCAGACAGTATGATAGGGTGACAGTATTAGAGACTAGACAGTATGATAGGGTGACAGTATTAGAGACAGTATGATAGGGTGACAGTATTAGAGACTAGACAGTATGATAGGGTGACAGTATTAGGACTAGACAGTATGATAGGGTGACAGTATTAGATAGACAGTATGATAGGGTGACAGTATTAGAGACTAGACAGTATGATAGGGTGACAGTATTAGAGACAGTATGATAGGGTGACAGTATTAGAGACAGTATGATAGGGTGACAGTATTAGAGACTAGACAGTATGATAGGGTGACAGTATTAGAGACTAGACAGTATGATAGGGTGACAGTATTAGAGACTAGACAGTATGATAGGGTGACAGTATTAGAGACTAGACAGTATGATAGGGTGACAGTATTAGCTAGACAGTATGATAGGGTGACAGTATTAGAGAGACAGTATGATAGGGTGACAGTATTAGAGACTAGACAGTATGATAGGGTGACAGTATTAGAAGACAGTATGATAGGGTGACAGTATTAGAGACTAGACAGTATGATAGGGTGACAGTATTAGAAACTAGACAGTATGATAGGGTGACAGTATTAGAGACTAGACAGTATGATAGGGTGACAGTATTAGAGACAGTATGATAGGGTGACAGTATTAGAGACTAGACAGTATGATAGGGTGACAGTATTAGAGACTAGACAGTATGATAGGGTGACAGTATTAGAGACTAGACAGTATGATAGGGTGACAGTATTAGCAGACAGTATGATAGGGTGACAGTATTAGAGACTAGACAGTATGATAGGGTGACAGTATTAGAGACTAGACAGTATGATAGGGTGACAGTATTAGAACTAGACAGTATGATAGGGTGACAGTATTAGGACTAGACAGTATGATAGGGTGACAGTATTAGAGACTAGACAGTATGATAGGGTGACAGTATTAGAGACAGACAGTATGATAGGGTGACAGTATTAGAGACTAGACAGTATGATAGGGTGACAGTATTAGAGACAGTATGATAGGGTGACAGTATTAGAGACTAGACAGTATGATAGGGTGACAGTATTAGAACAGACAGTATGATAGGGTGACAGTATTAGAGACAGACAGTATGATAGGGTGACAGTATTAGAGACAGTATGATAGGGTGACAGTATTAGAGACTAGACAGTATGATAGGGTGACAGTATTAGAGACAGTATGATAGGGTGACAGTATTAGAGACAGACAGTATGATAGGGTGACAGTATTAGAGACTAGACAGTATGATAGGGTGACAGTATTAGAAGACAGTATGATAGGGTGACAGTATTAGAGACTAGACAGTATGATAGGGTGACAGTATTAGGACTAGACAGTATGATAGGGTGACAGTATTAGAGACAGTATGATAGGGTGACAGTATTAGAGACTAGACAGTATGATAGGGTGACAGTATTAGAGACTAGACAGTATGATAGGGTGACAGTATTAGAGACTAGACAGTATGATAGGGTGACAGTATTAGAGACTAGACAGTATGATAGGGTGACAGTATTAGAGACAGTATGATAGGGTGACAGTATTAGAGACTAGACAGTATGATAGGGTGACAGTATTAGAGACTAGACAGTATGATAGGGTGACAGTATTAAAGACAGTATGATAGGGTGACAGTATTAGAGACAGTATGATAGGGTGACAGTATTAGAGACTAGACAGTATGATAGGGTGACAGTATTAGAGACTAGACAGTATGATAGGTTGACAGTATTAGAGACAGTATGATAGGGTGACAGTATTAGAGACAGACAGTATGATAGGGTGACAGTATTAGAGACTAGACAGTATGATAGGGTGACAGTATTAGAACTAGACAGTATGATAGGGTGACAGTATTAGAGACAGACAGTATGATAGGGTGACAGTATTAGAGCTAGACAGTATGATAGGGTGACAGTATTAGAGACAGTATGATAGGGTGACAGTATTAGAGACTAGACAGTATGATAGGGTGACAGTATTAGAGACAGTATGATAGGTTGACAGTATTAGAGACAGTATGATAGGGTGACAGTATTAGAGACAGTATGATAGGGTGACAGTATTAGAGACTAGACAGTATGATAGGGTGACAGTATTAGAGACAGACAGTATGATAGGGTGACAGTATTAGAGACTAGACAGTATGATAGGGTGACAGTATTAGAGACAGACAGTATGATAGGTGACAGTATTAGAGACAGACAGTATGATAGGGTGACAGTATTAGAGACAGTATGATAGGGTGACAGTATTAGAGACTAGACAGTATGATAGGGTGACAGTATTAGCAGACAGTATGATAGGGTGACAGTATTAGAGACTAGACAGTATGATAGGGTGACAGTATTAGAAGACAGTATGATAGGGTGACAGTATTAGAGACTAGACAGTATGATAGGGTGACAGTATTAGAGACAGTATGATAGGGTGACAGTATTAGAGACAGACAGTATGATAGGGTGACAGTATTAGAGACAGTATGATAGGGTGACAGTATTAGAGCTAGACAGTATGATAGGGTGACAGTATTAGAGACTAGACAGTATGATAGGGGTGACAGTATTAGACAGACAGTATGATAGGGTGACAGTATTAGAGACTAGACAGTATGATAGGGTGACAGCATTAGAGACTAGACAGTATGATAGGGTGACAGTATTAGAGAGACAGTATGATAGGGTGACAGTATTAGATAGACAGTATGATAGGGTGACAGTATTAGAACAGACAGTATGATAGGGTGACAGTATTAGAGACTAGACAGTATGATAGGGTGACAGTATTAGAGACAGTATGATAGGGTGACAGTATTAGAACTTAGACAGTATGATAGGGTGACAGTATTAGAGACTAGACAGTATGATAGGGTGACAGTATTAGAGACTAGACAGTATGATAGGGTGACAGTATTAGAGACAGTATGATAGGGTGACAGTATTAGAGACAGTATGATAGGTGACAGTATTAGAGCTAGACAGTATGATAGGGTGACAGTATTAGAGACAGTATGATAGGGTGACAGTATTAGAGACTAGACAGTATGATAGGGTGACAGTATTAGAGAAGACAGTATGATAGGGTGACAGTATTAGAAGACAGTATGATAGGGTGACAGTATTAGATAGACAGTATGATAGGGTGACAGTATTAGAGACAGACAGTATGATAGGGTGACAGTATTAGAGACAGTATGATAGGGTGACAGTATTAGAGACAGACAGTATGATAGGGTGACAGTATTAGAACAGACAGTATGATAGGGTGACAGTATTAGAGAAGACAGTATGATAGGGTGACAATATTAGAGACAGTATGATAGGGTGACAGTATTAGAGACTAGACAGTATGATAGGGTGACAGTATTAGAGACTAGACAGTATGATAGGGTGACAGTATTAGAGACAGTATGATAGGGTGACAGTATTAGATACAGTAAGATAGGGTGACAATATTAGAGACTAGACACTATGATAGGGTGACAGTATTAGAGACAGTATGGTAGGGTGACAGTATTAGAGACAGTATGATAGGGTGACAATATTAGATACAGTAAGATAGGGTGACAATATTAGAGACTAGACAGTATGATAGGGTGACAGTATTAGAGACGAGACAGTATGATAGGGTGACAGTATTAGAGAAGACAGTATGATAGGGTGACAGTATTAGAAGACAGTATGATAGGGTGACAGTATTAGAAGACAGTATGATAGGGTGACAGTATTAGAGACTAGACAGTATGATAGGGTGACAGTATTAAGACAGACAGTATGATAGGGTGACAGTATTAGAGACAGTATGATAGGGGTGACAGTATTAGAGACTAGACAGTATGATAGGGTGACAGTATTAGAGACAGTATGATAGGGTGACAGTATTAGAGACGACAGTATGATAGGGTGACAGTATTAGAGACAGTATGATAGGGTGACAGTATTAGAGACTAGACAGTATGATAGGGTGACAGTATTAGAGACAGCATGATAGGGTGACAGTATTAGAGACTAGACAGTATGATAGGGTGACAGTATTAGAGACAGTATGATAGGGTGACAGTATTAGAGACCAGACAGTATGATAGGGTGACATTATTAGAGACAGTATGATAGGGTGACAGTATTAGAGATTAGACAGTATGATAGGTTGACATTATTAGAGACTAGACAGTATGATAGGGTGACAGTATTAGAGACCAGACAGTATGATAGGGTGACAGTATTAGAGACAGTATGATAGGGTGACAGTATTAGAGACTAGACAGTATGATAGGGTGACAGTATTAGAGACTAGACAGTATGATAGGGTGACAGTATTAGAGACAGTATGATAGGGTGACAGTATTAGAGAAGACAGTATGATAGGGTGACAGTATTGAGACAGACAGTATGATAGGGTGACAGTATATAGACTAGACAGTATGATAGGGTGACAGTATTAGAACTAGACAGTATGATAGGGTGACAGTATTAGAGACTAGACAGTATGATAGGGTGACAGTATTAGAAGACAGTATGATAGGGTGACAGTATTAGAGACAGTATGATAGGGTGACAGTATTAGAGACTAGACAGTATGATAGGGTGACAGTATTAGAGACTAGACAGTATGATAGGGTGACAGTATTAGAGACAGTATGATAGGGTGACAGTATTAGAGACAGTATGATAGGGTGACAGTATTAGAGACTAGACAGTATGATAGGGTGACAGTATTAGAGACAGTATGATAGGGTGACAGTATTAGAGACCAGACAGTATGATAGGGTGACAGTATTAGAGACTAGACAGTATGATAGGGTGACAGTATTAGAGACTAGACAGTATGATAGGGTGACAGTATTAGAGACAGTATGATAGGGTGACAGTATTAGAGACTAGACAGTATGATAGGGTGACAGTATTAGAGACAGTATGATAGGGTGACAGTATTAGAGACAGTATGATAGGGTGACAGTATTAGAATAGACAGTATGATAGGGTGACAGTATTATAGAAGACAGTATGATAGGGTGACAGTATTAGAGACAGACAGTATGATAGGGTGACAGTATTAGAGACTAGACAGTATGATAGGGTGACAGTATTAGAGACTAGACAGTATGATAGGGTGACAGTATTAGAGACTAGACAGTATGATAGGGTGACAGTATTAGAGACTAGACAGTATGATAGGGTGACAGTATTAGAGACAGTATGATAGGGTGACAGTATTAGAGACTAGACAGTATGATAGGGTGACAGTATTAGAGACAGACAGTATGATAGGGTGACAGTATTAGAGACTAGACAGTATGATAGGGTGACAGTATTAGAGACAGTATGATAGGGTGACAGTATTAGAGACTAGACAGTATGATAGGGTGACAGTATTGAGAAGACAGTATGATAGGGTGACAGTATTAGATAGACAGTATGATAGGGTGACAGTATTAGGACTAGACAGTATGATAGGGTGACAGTATTAGAGACTAGACAGTATGATAGGGTGACAGTATTAGAGACAGTATGATAGGGTGACAGTATTAGAGACAGACAGTATGATAGGGTGACAGTATTAGAGACAGTATGATAGGGTGACAGTATTAGAGACTAGACAGTATGATAGGGTGACAGTATTAGAGACTAGACAGTATGATAGGGTGACAGTATTAGAAGACAGTATGATAGGGTGACAGTATTATAGACAGACAGTATGATAGGGTGACAGTATTAGACTAGACAGTATGATAGGGTGACAGTATTAGAGACTAGACAGTATGATAGGGTGACAGTATTAGAGACAGTATGATAGGGTGACAGTATTAGCTAGACAGTATGATAGGGTGACAGTATTAGAGACTAGACAGTATGATAGGGTGACAGTATTAGGAGACAGTATGATAGGGTGACAGTATTAGAAGACAGTATGATAGGGTGACAGTATTAGAGACAGTATGATAGGGTGACAGTATTAGAGACTAGACAGTATGATAGGGTGACAGTATTACAGACAGTATGATAGGGTGACAGTATTAGAGACAGTATGATAGGGTGACAGTATTAGAGACAGTATGATAGGGTGACAGTATTAGAAACTAGACAGTATGATAGGGTGACAGTATTAGAGACTAGACAGTATGATAGGTTGACAATATTAGAGACTAGACAGTATGATAGGGTGACAGTATTAGAGACTAGACAGTATGATAGGGTGACAGTATTAGAGACTAGACAGTATGATAGGGTGACAGTATTAGAGACAGTATGATAGGGTGACAGTATTAGAGACAGTATGATAGGGTGACAGTATTAGAGACAGTATGATAGGGTGACAGTATTAGAGACTAGACAGTATGATAGGGTGACAGTATTAGAGACTAGACAGTATGATAGGGTGACAGTATTAGAGACTAGACAGTATGATAGGGTGACAGTATTAGAGACTAGACAGTAT